>NC_041382.1:223316148-223330706 GCF_002162155.2 Triticum dicoccoides
CTCGGGGTCGGTCCGGGCCGGGAGGGCCTGCCCCGGGCCCGAGCGGGCTGCGGCGGCAGTGGGCGGAGCTTGCCATGTGGCGGCCCCTCAGTGGCCGCGGGCGGCGGCGGACGAGGTGTCCGGCGCGGCGAACATATCCGGTGCTTGGAGGAGGCGATTTTTAGGGTTTCGGGGAGAAGAAGAAACGTGGATCTCGGAGGGGGCTATATATAGGCATAGGAGGGGCTAGGAGACTCCAAATGAGGTGCGGTTTTTGGCCACGCGATCATGATTGAACGCTCTAGATAATGGAGAAGGTTTTGGTGGGTTTTGGGCCAAAATGGAGGGGTGTTGGGCTGCAACACACACGAGGCCTTTTCGGCCCCTCGGTTAACCGTTGGAGTATCAAACGAAGTCCAAATGGTACGAAACTTGACAGGCGGTCTACCGGTAGTAAACCAAGGCCGCTTGGCAAGTCTCGGTCCAATCCGGAAATGTTTAATCCCCACAGACGAAAGAAAGGTAGAAATGACCACCGGAGGAGAACGAAGCGCCGGAATGCAAAACGGACAACGGGGAAAATGCTCGAATGCATGAGATGAACACGTATGCAAAGGCAATGCACATGACGACATGATATGAGATGCATGACAACAACAACAACAACAACACACGGAGACAAAAAAACGAACCCGAGAAAATAAAATAACTTAACGCCGGAAACGGCAAGAGTTGGAATACATAATGGGTAAATCATATCCGGGGTGTTACAACACTCCACCACTACGAAAGGATCTCGTTCCGAGATCTAGGACTGAAAGAACGCCGGGTATTTAGAACGGAGGTGATCCTCGCGTTCCCAGGTGGCTTCACGGTCGGAATGGTGTGACCACTTGACTTTGAGGAATTTGATTGACTTGTTGCGAGTCTTGCGCTCAGTCTCTTCAAGAATAGCAACGGGGTGCTCACGATAAGAGAGATCTGCTTGGAGCTCAATGTCTTCGAAGTTGACGGTGCGGTCATGAGTCTTGAAGCACTTTCGAAGCTGAGAGACATGGAACACGTCGTGCACATTTGCAAAGTTTGAAGGAAGCTCGAGTTGATAGGCGAGAACGCCTCTCTTGCTGACGATCTTGAAAGGTCCCACGTATCTAGGGGCAAGCTTCCCTTTGATACCGAAGCGACGAGTACCTTTCATAGGAGAGACGCAGAGGTAAACATGATCTCCGATCTCGAAAGCCAAATCACGATGCTTACTATCATAGTAGCTCTTCTGGCGCGATTGGGCTGCTTTGAGGTTATCTCGAATGACTTTGCACATTTCCTCTACCTCTGTGATTAAGTCATTTCCCAAAAGCTGACGCTCACCGGTTTCAGACCAGTTGAGAGGGGTACGACACTTCCTGCCATACAGAATTTCAAATGGGGCCTTGCCCGAACTTGCTTGAAAACTGTTGTTGTAGGAAAATTCAGCATATGGAAGACAATCCTCCCACTTCATGCCGAAGGAGATCACACAAGCCCTGAGCATATCTTTAAGAATCTGGTTGACACGCTCGACTTGACCGCTAGTCTGAGGGTGGAAAGCTGTGCTGAAGCGGATGTTGGTGCCCATGGCCTTCTGAAAAGAATCCCAAAACTTTGAGGTAAAGATGCTGCCACGGTCTGAAGAGATCACTTGTGGAATACCGTGCAGAGAGATAATCCGAGAGGTATAGAGTTCCGCCAATTGAGCTGCAGTGATAGACTCTTTTATAGGCAGAAAATGAGCCACTTTAGTGAGTTTGTCGATGACAACGAATATATTATCATTGCCACGTTTGGACTTTGGAAACCCAGTCACAAAGTCCATCTCAATGTGGTCAAACTTCCATTCTGGAATGGCAAGAGGTTGGAGGAGACCAGCTGGACTTTGGTGTTCTGCCTTCACTCTTCTGCAGACGTCACATTCATTCACGAACTGAGCAATCTCGCGCTTCATTCGAGTCCACCAATAAGCCTGCTTGAGGTCCTGATACATCTTCGTGCTCCCAGGGTGGATGGAGAGGAGAGAATTGTGAGCCTCGTTCATGATCACTTTATGAAGGTCACCTTTGGGCACGACAATACGATCCTCGAAGAAGAGAGTATCTTTGTCATCAAGGCGGTAGCACTTGTACTTGGGTTGACTCTTGGCAATCCCAATCTTCACCTTCTTCACCATAGCATCAAGAAGTTGAGCTTGGCGAATCTGATCTTCCAAGGTAGGAGAGACTTGAATGTTGGCGAGGAAACCTTGAGGAACAACTTGCAGATTAAGTTTGCGGAAAGCTTCACAAAGCTCGGGTTGCTAAGGCTTGAGAATCAGACTATTGCAATAAGCCTTCCTGCTCAATGCGTTAGCAATCACATTGGCCTTGCCTGGAGTATACTCGATACTCGGATTATACTCTTGAATCATTTCGACCCATCGAGTCTGCCTGAGGTTGAGATAAGGCTGAGTGAAGATGTACTTGAGACTCTTGTGGTCAGTGAAAATGTCCACTTTTCTTCCCAATAAGAGATGTCTCCAAGTCAAAAGAGCATGCACAACTGCCGCCAACTCGAGGTCATGAGTGGGGTAGTTCTTTTCATTGGGCTTCAACTGGCGAGAGGTATAAGCAACAACTTTCTTCTCTTGCATCAAAACTGCACCAAGACCTTGGAGAGATGCATCACAAAAGATCTCATACGGTTTGGATTCATCAGGGGGAGTCAGAACTGGAGCAGTGACCAATTTCTCTTTCAAAGTGTTGAAAGAAATGTCACACTCCGGAGACCAAACGTACTTGACGTGCTTCTGGAGAAGATTTGGGAGAGGCTTCGCGATCTTAGAAAAGTTCTCCACGAACCTTCTACAATAGCTTGCGAGACCGAGGAAGCTACAGAGTTGCTTCACGTTCTGAGGAGGTTCCCAATTCACAATTGCAGACACCTTCTCAGGATTCACTGCAATGCCCTTGGCACAGATGATATGACCAAGATAAAGAACCTCATCGAGCCAAAATTCGCACTTGGAGAACTTGGCATAGAACTGATGTTCCCTGAGCTTATCGAGCACCAAACGCAAGTGCTTGGCATGATCTTCCTTGTTCTTCGAGAAAACCAAAATGTCTTCGAGATAGACCAAAACGAAGTCGTTGGTGTAGGCGTTGAAGATGAAATTCATCATGCGAGAGAAAGTCGGAGGAGCGTTGACGAGGCCAAAAGACATGATAGTGTATTCATATGAACCATAGCTTGTCCTGAAAGCTGTCTTGGGAATATCTTGTTCACGGATTCGAATCTGATGATAACCCATACAGAGATCAAGCTTGGAGAATACTTGGGCACCTTTGAGTTGTTCGAACAGCTCATTGATGTTGGGAAGTGGGTATTTGTTCTTGATAGTCTTCTTGTTCAATGGACGGTAATCAACACAAAGTCGGTCCGTTCCATCCTTCTTCTTCACAAAAAGAACACCACAACCCTACGGAGAAGAACTGGGTCGGATGAGACCCATTCTCTCTTGAATATCGAGTTGCTTCTTTAGCTCCTTCAACTCTTCAGGTCCGAGCTTGTAAGGACGTTTGCAAACAGGTTCCGTGCCAGGTTCAAGATCGATGACAAATTCAACTGGCTGGTGCGGAGGCATTCCTGGAAGCTCTTCTGGAAAGAAATCTTGATATTCGCAAACGACTGGAATTTGCGAGATGACATCCAATTCACCCTTCTCATTGAGAGAAAACAGACGGATGATATTATCACGAGCGGCAAAGACAATTACATCCTCAGACGAATGAGTCAATTGAATCTGCCTGGCTGCACAATCAAGCTGAGCCTTGTGCTTAGAAAGCCAATCCATCCCGAGAATAAGATCAATATCCGAGTCACCAAGAACCATTGGAGAAGCCAGAAACTTGAAATCACCCATCGAGATAGAAATATCCGGAATCTCGTAGTTAGCGAGCAAACATCTACCCGGAGAGACAACTGCTAACGGTTTATGCATGACTTGAGCATACCACCCATGCTTAGATGCAAAAGGTCTCGAGATGAAACAATGCGATGCACCAGTGTCAAAAAGTACTTTTGCAGGAACATCGTTAACAGGAAGGTTACCCATGATGACATCTGACGAGTCCTCTGCCTGAGCTGCATTCACCATGTTGACCTTGGCGTACTTGGGGTTATGCTTGACCACAGTTGTACTTGCCGATCTCACAGGAGGAGGAGGAAGACGCCTCTGATTGAAGCATTTGTTGGCATAGTGACCCTTCTGTTGGCACTTGTTGCACGTGACCTCTGAAAGCGGACGGTGGTATGGAGCACTCGATCTAGGAGCTTGAGACGAAGTCTTGTTCTGAAAGCCAGGGTTGGGTGGGTGGGAAGATCCACTGCCACCTTTGCTCTTCTGATACGGCTGACGGAACGGAGGAGGAGGAAGCCAATACTTCTGCTGCTTGGCCACTTGAGTAGAGGAAGACGGAGTAGCATCTCAGACTCGCTTCTTGGAAGCATCACACCTCAGTTGAGCAGCCTCTTGCTTCAATGCCATGTTGTAGAATTCATCGTACCTCAAGGGCTCAAAGAGAACAAGAGCTAGCTGGATTTCTTCTCTGAGACCACCCCTGAACTAGTATATCATGCTCTTCTCGTCAGGGACGTCCTGCTTAGCAAAGCGGGCGAGCTTCTGGAACAACTTGTTGTAGTCATAGACAGACAAAGAGCCTTGCTTCAGGTTGCAGAATTCCTCACGCTTGCTTTCAACCACGCTCTGAGGGATATGATGAGCTTTGAAGTCTTGACGGAATTCATCCTAGGTAATCACACGTCCACCTTTGGAATCCTTGTACTGCTGGAACCATTCTGCAGCTTGGTCTTTGAGTTGGAAGGAAGCGAACTTGACAAAGTCCTCAGGCCTAATGTTACTGCACTCGAAATGCTTGCACAAGTCCACAAGCCAATCATCAGCATCAGTTGCCTCAACACAATTGCTGAAAGTCTTTAGCCCGTTAGCAAGGAACTGGTTGAGTGTAGCAAAATGATTCTGATGGTTGCCTTGGTTGCCTTGATTGCCTTGATTCGCTTGATTGCGCTCTTGAAGAATTTGCATGATCAACTATGTGTTTGCATTAGTAGCGGCCATCATAGCTTGCCATGCCTCCGGAGGAGGGGGGGGGATGGTGGCGGGTCAGGATTCGGAGTCGTGCGTGTTGGAGGAGCCATCCTGAAGAGGTTGACATCCATTAGCACATTGATAGACAAATATTGAAGCTGAATCCAACGGAATGAAAATTGCAACGTATAGTCTTCACATCCGAACAAAATGAACGAATGCATTCCACTTGAAATGGTCACATATCCATAAATTGAGAAGCCACTTAGAATTTAGGTAGAGAAATAAATCAACAAGGTACGGATCAAGAACGAATACTCGGTAAGAAATCCCAATCTCAAACCAAATATCCGTGGAAGAAGAACTAGAGCTACAAGAATTCCCACCTATGAAACTCCCGAACCTTTCCGGTTATGCAATCAGGTGTTGGGGATACAGGGGAAGCATAATATCTCACCCAAATCTAGCAATTCCTACATCCAGCTGTATCCATCCTTCAACACATAACCGAGAAAAAACTTCGGAAACCATCTACCTCAACCTTCAAAAAGCATCCGTTATACAAGTTATGGCGATACTCCCGAACTCCCGCCCCAGTACTGGGTGGCGTCGAGGTTATCTCACCAACGAACTACATAAAAGAGATTTTTTATGTCGGCGTACTAAACTCAGGTATTCCAGAACTGCAATGATAAAATTGTGACGACAACACCTCGGAGCTCAACTCCCGGGAACAGGAGGCACCAAGATCAATGTTCTCGTCACAAAACCATCGGAACGATTCCAAGATACCCGCGTGATCCTAAATTTTTTTAGTGAAATTTGAGGAGAGAAGAGTCAAAACTCTACGTCAGGATGCCTTACCAGAGCGATGAGGAGACTGGGAAGTAAAAAGAATTCCTAAACTCTCCGATATATATTTCCTAAATGACTCAAAACATTTTTCTAGACTCAACTCGGCCGCTAATAACGATCAAGCAATGGGGCTCCTAAGGTCGGGAAGGCTCTGATTACCAACTTGTAACGCCCTCGATGCGGCTATATCTCCCACGTGTCGAGGCACGACTTAGAGGCATAACTGCATTGAAAGCAATGTCGCAAGTTAGGCAATCATCACAACATCCAATGTAATACATAATAGTGGGATGAGTAACATAGTTGGCTTACACTCGCCACGTCAATCAAAGTACATAAATAGCATTACATCAATCAAACACTCATGGCCCGACTACGACGCCAAAGTAAAAGATAACCCAACATGCGACACGGTCCCGATCACCCCGACTGGGCACCACTACTGATCATCAGGGAAAGAAACATAGTAACGGCGTGAGTCCTCGTCGAACTCCCACTTGAGCTCTAACGCGTCATCTGGAGCGGAGTCGTCTGGCCCTGCATCTGGTTTGAAAGTAAACTGTGAGCCACAGGGACTCAGCAATCTCGCACCCTCGCGATCAAGACTATTTAAGCTTATAGGAAAGGCAAGGTAAAATATGTGGAGCTGCAGCAAGCGACTAGCATATATGGTGGCTACCCTATTCGCAAAAGAGAGCGAGAAGAGAAGGCAAAGCGTGAACGAATAGCTAGAGAACAACCTGCGGCAAGCATTACTCCAACACCGTGTTCACTTCTCGGACTCCGCCGAGAAGAGACCATCACGACAACTCACACAGTTGATTCATTTTAATTAAGTTCAGGTTCAAGTTATCTACAACCAGATATTAACAAATTCCCATCTGCCCATAACCGCGGGCACGGCTTTGTAAGTGCATCTAGTGCCACCCCTAGTTGGTTTTGGAGTATTGACGACAAACCTAGTTGAGGGACTAATGTGTTTGTGAGAATTGCAGGATAACACAGGTAGAAGTCCCTCATTGATTCGGTTTTCCTACCAGAGATGGCCCCTAAAAATGTATGAAGACATTGAAGTCAAAGGTGGTATATGAAGATATTCACATTGAAGACTATGACAAGAGAAGACACCACATGAAGCCTATGGAGCTCGAAGACTTAGATCTTTCGTAGTTCTCTTTCTTCTGTGTTGAGTCATAGGAACCACCGTACTGTTAAGTGGGGTCCAAGAGAACCAGTCAGAATGACTGAAGTGATGCTTAAACAAAACCTATGTCTTCGAGTGAACACTTTGAGAGCGAATCTTGTCCAGAGTCGGGCAAGTCAGCTTTGCTTGAAGCCCAAGTAAAGTTGTCGTGTGAGTTTGAAATCTGACCGTTGGAACACGTGTTAGTTCCTTAGTGACCCAGGGTCATTTCGGACAAATCAGGTCAGGTTGCCAAGTGGCTATAAATAGCCCACCCCCTACAACCATAAATGGTTGGCTGCGCAGATTCAGAGTACGGCTTTTGTCGTTTGAGAGCAACCCACCTCGAAGCCTTTGAGAGAGAATTCCTTGCGAGGATAAAGCCCTAACCACCCAGAGCCAAAGAGAATTAGGCATCACTTAAGTCTTCTTGTCTGTGTGATCTGAAGACTTATTACACTTGAGGACTGTGCATCCTCCAGCCGGTTAGGCATCGCGTTCTGAGCATTCAAGAGACATTGTGAATTGCCGGTGAACGAAGTCTGTGAAGGTTTGGGAGTCTACCTTGAAGACTTACCAGAGTGATTGGGCGAGGTCTGTGTGACCTTAGATCAAGGGGAATACGGTGAGGACTGGGTGTCCTGAGCTGCGTGTTCAAGACTGGGTGTCCGGGACTGTGTGTCCTAAGGTTTAAATACCTAGCCGCCCTAAACAGACATACAGTTGTCACAGCAACTGGAACTGGTCCAACAAATCATTGTCTTCAGCGAGTCACTAGTTTCATCTTCCCTTCCCTTTACTTACTGTTACTCCTTGTGAAGTCATTGTATGTTCACACTATCTTTTGTCTTCACTGAGTGACTGCGTGTTCTGTGTGGCTTCACAATATCTTCCTACCTGATCCTTACTACATTGCTGCTATTAGTCATTGTGCTTTCACTCTATTGAATACTTGACTATGGCTTGCCTAGTGTAGTCTACCTTCCGCTGTAGGGTAATAGGTTTATTTCTATCGTTTGTCTTCATAACTTCCACGTTTTGAAGACTTTCATAAAAATCGCCTATTCACCCCCCTCTAGTCGATATAACGCACTTTCAATTGGTATCAGAGCAAGGTGCTCCCTTGTTCTATGTGATTCGGTTTAACCACCTGGAGTTTTAGCTATGTCGACTGCAGGGATAATTAAAGTCTCCGTTGCGTGCCCCATCTTCGATGGAACTGAATATCCCTACTGGAAGAATAAGATGCTCATGCATCTTGAAGCCATTGACGTCGACCTATGGTATGTCGTCAAGAACGACGTTCCCAAGGCTGGAGAAGGTGTCACTGCTGCTGATGTCAAGAAGTTCGTTCAACTAGACTCTACTGCCAAGAATATCATCTGTGGTCATCTGACCAAAGGACAGTATGGACGTGTGAGTGCTTTGGAAACATCTAAGCTGGTCTGGGACTGGCTCTCCAAGGTCAATGAAGGCGTCTCAACCCAGAGAGATCAGAGAATCAGTGTCCTTCGCAACCTCTTCAACTGCTTCAAGCTAAATGACAATGGGAATGTCCAGCTCACATTTGACCGACTCACTGACATCACAAATGAGCTTCAAGCCCTCGGCGCTACTGAGATCACCAAACATGAAGTCGTCAAGACACTACTGAGATCACTTGATAGTTCGTTTGACACCCTAGCCCTGATGATTCAAGAACGTCCTGATTTCAAGACACTCGATCCGTCTGACATACTTGAGAGGCTCAACACACATGAGTTTCAGCTTTCTAAGAAAAGAGATATCTACGGTCCAAACTATGGGCGAACTCGTGCCTTGAAGGCAAAAGCTGTCTCCTCATCTGAAGAAGAATCTGACAGCAGTTCGGATGATCCTGAAGACATTGGAAGGGAACTTGCTATGCTTGTGAAGAAGTTCCAAAAATTCACCAAGAAGAAAGGTTTCAAAAAATCTTCCCGATCAAGCTCAAGGAATGATGAAGCTTCTGCTCACGACTATAAGAAGAAAACATGTCACAAGTGCAAGAAACCTGGCCACTTCATCTCTGAGTGTCCACAGTGGGACAATGAGAACAAAAAGAAGAAGAAGAGCAAGGAATATGACTCTGACGACAAGAAGAAGAAGAAGAAATACTCAAAGTCTTCTTCCAAGTCTTCCTCAAAGTCTTCATCACACAAGAAGAGCTCATCTGGCAAGGCACGTGCATTTGTTGGCAAGGAAATGGATTCAGAGGAGGAGTCCGCTTCTGAGGAGGCGGAGGTGGAGTCTGAGGAGGAGTCCGATTCAGGCGTCGCAAGTCTGGCTACAGCATACGTTGCCAAGTCCATCTTCAACACTGAAGACAATGACTTCATCACCGACCCCGATGCAAATGACAAGGACTACTCCGCTCGTACCTACTGCTTCATGGCACGCGGTGCCAAGGTAAACACACGCACTACTCACTATCAAACATCTAGTGACGATGACTCTGATTGTGGTTCAAAACCGAGCTACAAAACACTTGCTAAAATTGCAACTGAACAACAGAAAGCTATGGAACATATTCAAAAACGGTTAGACAGAAGCGATGATCTGTTAGGTGCTGAAATGACTTGATCTGAATCCTTAATTGAAGACATAAAAAATCTTCATGTTAAGTATGAGGAACTTGAAAGTCGTCATGAAACTCTCTCAACAACTCATGAAAAGCTTTCCTATGATTATCTTCAAAGGAAGAAAGATCTTGAGAAATTGAGAGCGCATCATGAAGATCTTCAAAAGGAAAACGAGTCACTTCGCGCCGAACAGATCAGCTCCGCTCAGGAAGGATTTGAACCACCATGTCTTAAATGCATTGAGCGTGATAATGCTACTACGGTTGCTGAATGTTCTACTGCTGCTACTGTTGCAATATCTTCAACTATTGATGTGGGAACTAACCCCTCTGCTGAGGATTCCACTGCTATTGCTGATGATAAGGCTAGGTTGAAGACATTGCTTGAAACAGGGATGTATAAAAGTCTTAAAGGGCATCAGACACTATGTGATGTCCTCAAAAAGCAGATTTTGAAACGAAACCCGAGGAAAGAGGGTGTTGGGTTCGTAAGGAAAATGAATGTTGATGGCTCTTACTGGAAACTTGAGTAGTACCCCAAAACCACATGGGTTGCTGCAAAGGAATTTTCAGCAGATCCATCCACTCTATCTGGGTTCACTTCTGCTAACCCCATTGTCATTGATGAATCCTTTGATGCAAACTATAAACTGTTTAAGAATCAGAATGGTGAAGTGTTTGCCAGGTACATTGGTACTAACTGCAGGAATGGACCGCCTATGAAGAAGATCTGGGTTCCGAAAAGGTGTCTGGAGAATCTTCCTGTGAATGTCATCATGACACCTCACGTGAAGAAGACAAACCTCAGACCAAAGGCTTCATACGGTTCAAAGGCTTCATACAGACAGAGGACTCACCTGAGTCGCACTAACGCAAATGTTTTGCAGGGAAACCATACTCAGGCATATGAATATGAGAGCGGTTCATCAAACCGCCATGTTCATAAGACCAAGAACTATTCTGCTTATTCTTATGAGTACTATTGTCCGCCTGCAAGACTGTTTGCTAGGGCTCCAAAGCCAAAGTTCTCAGATGCTACACTTAGACTTATTGCTTCTAAGCCACCCTTGAAGATGTGGGTGGCTAAGAAAGCTTAACTCTCTTTTGCAGGGAAAGGTCTCCAGCAGAAAACCAAAATTGTCTGACGCTATTGCTGGGGACCTTAAACATCTTGTAGGGCGCAAGATCAAATGCCCGAATGGTCTTACTATGTACTTCGTTCCTGAATCGCTTGCTACTCTCCCTATTAGTCCTAATCTGGATCTAAGCTTTCATAACCCACTGGTTCGTCAAATGTTTTTGCTTCACAATGCTCTTCGTGAAGCCTATCCCCCTAACTGCACTGTAGGGTACGACACCAGCGTCTTTAGAATGGATTATTGATAGTGGGCGTACAAATCACATGACTGGCAAAAGAAGCCTTCTTATGGACTCAACCTTATGTCCATCCGACAAGAGCCACATCACATTTGCTGACACTGGTAAAAGTAAGGTATTGGGTCTAGGTAGAGTTGCAATCTCAAGGGATCAACACATGGATAAAGTCATGCTTGTTGAATCCCTTGGCTTCAACTTAATGTCTGTCTCAATGCTTTGCGATTTAAACATGATCGTAATATTTGGAAAATATCGTTGCCTTGTTCTAATGGAATCTGACAAGTCTCTAGTATTTGAAGGGTATCGAAAAGATGATTTGTACGTGGTAGATTTCTTAGCAGGACCACAGCTTGCCATATGTCTTCTAGCAAAAGCTTCAGAATGCTGGCTCTGGCATCGGAGGCTTGGGCATGCTGGCATGAGGAACCTCCACACCCTGGAAAAGAAGAAGCATGTCATAGGCATCGAGGGCATCAAGTTCAAGAAATATCACTTATGCGGTGCCTGTGAGGCAGGAAAGATGACGAGGGCCAAACATCCCTCGAAGACAATCATGACCACTACTCGACCCTTCGAACTGCTTCACATGGATCTTTTTGGTCCCACTCATTACTCAACTCTTACTACTACTGCTTGTCTCTATGGCTTTGTCATTGTTGATGATTATTCTAGATATACTTGGGTGCACATAATCCTTTACAAGACTGAAGTGCAGGATGTCTTCAGACGCTTCGCCAATCGAGCAATGAACAACTATGGCGCCAAGATAAAGCATATCAGAAGTGACAATGGCACTGAATTCAAGAACACTGGTCTTGATACATATCTTGATACCTTGGGCATCACACATGAATTCTCAGCCCCGTACACGCCACAGCAGAATGGGGTCGTCGAACGCAAGAACAGAACACTCATTGAGATGGCCAGAACGATGCTAGATGATAACAAGACTCCAAGAAAATTCTGGCCTGAAGCCATTGATACTGCATGCCATACAATCAATCGTGTTTATCTTCACAAGCTTCTAAACAAGACATCTTATGAGCTCCTTACTGGCAAGAAGCCAAATGTCAGTTACTTCAGAGTATTTGGCGCCAGGTGCTGGATCAAGGACCCACATCACACCTCAAAGTTTGCACCAAAAGCACATGAGGGTTTTATGCTTGGATATGGAAAGGATTCGCACTCCTACAGAGTCTTCAATCTCTTTCATTACAAAGTGGTTGAAACAGTGGATGTGCGGTTCGATGAGACCAACGGCTCACAAAGAGAGCAACTGCCAAATGTGCTAGATGAAGTTCCATCCAGTGAATCAATCAAGCTAATGGGAAGTGGAGAAATTATACCTTCTGAAGCTCATCCTGAAGAAGAACTTATCATCTCAGCACCTGATCAACATGAAGACAATGCTCAGCGTGAAGACATTCCTTCTAACAACGACAATGATCAGCAAGAGCAAAATCTTCGCCCTATACATCCTCGCGTTGCCAATGAAGTGCAAATTGAAAGAATAATTGATAGCATCAATGCACCCGGTCCACTCACTCGTTCAAGGGCAACTCAGCTAGCAAATTTCTGTGGGCACTTCGCATTCGTCTCAATAACAGAACCCAAGAAAGTTGAAGAAGCCTTCATGGAACCTGAATGGATTCAAGCTATGCAAGACGAGCTTCAACAATTTGAGCTGAATAATGTATGGGAACTGGTCAAGCGTCCCGATCCTCGGAAGCACAACATAATAGGCACCAAATGGATATACCGTAACAAGCAAGATGAGCATGGTCAAGTTGTCAGAAACAAAGCTCGTCTCGTTGCTCAAGGATATACTCAAGTGGAAGGCATTGACTTCGATGAAACATTTGCTCCTATGGCTACACTTGAAGCCATACGCATACTGCTGGCCTATGCAAATCATCACAACATACTTCTTTATCAAATGGATATGAAGAGCGCCTTCCTCAATGGCAAGATTGAAGAAGAAGTGTATGTTGCACAACCTCCTGGCTTTGAAGATCCAAAACATCCTGACATGGTATACAAGCTCAACAAGGCACTGTATGGCCTCAAACAAGCCCCTCGGGCCTGGTATGACACACTCAAACACTTCCTGAAGAGCAAAGGCTTCATACCTGGTTCTCTCGACCCCACTCTCTTCACGAAGACATATGATGGTGAAATATTTGTGTGCCAAATATATGTGGATGACACTACCTTCGGCTGCACCAATCAGAAGTACAGTGAAGAGTTTGGATATATGATGCAAGAGCAATATCAAATGTCTATGATGGGAGAGCTGAAGTTCCTTCTCGGTCTTCAAATACGATAGCAACACAATGACATCTTCATATCTCAAGAGAAGTATCTCAAAGATTGCCTGAAGAAGTTCGGTATGCAAGACTGCAAAGGCTTCACGACGCCAATGCCAGCCAAGCATCATCTGGGTCCTGACGACAATGGTAAAGAGTTCGATCAAAAGGTATACCGCTCCATGATTGGTTCTTTACTTTATCTATGTGCATCTAGGCCAGATATTATGCTTAGTGTTTGCCTGTGTGCTCGATTCCAAGCGGCACCAAAGGAGTCGCATCACTTAGCTGTGAAGCGAATTCTTCGATATTTGGCTCACACCCCAACTCTAGGATTATGGTATCCAAAGGGCTCAGAGTTTGATCTGGTTGGATTCTTGGATGTTGATTATGCTGGTGACAAGGTGGATCGCAAGTCTACATCAGGCACATGTCATTTTCTAGGACGATCACTTGTATGTTGGTCTTCAAAGAAGCAAAACTGTGCATCTCTCTCCACTGCTGAATCTGAATACATTGTTGTTGGATCTTATTGCGCTCAACTTCTATGGATGAAGCAAACACTCAAAGACTATGGCATTCATCTGAAGAAAGTGCCACTCTACTGCGACAACGAAAGCGCCATCAAGATTTCCAACAACCCAGTTCAGCACTCGAAGACAAAGCACATTGAAATTCGTCATCACTTTCTCAGGGATCATGTTGTGAAGGAAGATATTGATATCATACACGTCAACACTGAAGAGCAATTGGCAGATATCTTCACCAAGCCCTTGGATGAGAAGAGATCTTGCAAGTTACGGTGTGAGCTAAATATCCTAGAATCCTCAAATGTTCTGTGATCAGGCACACATCCTAACCCTTATGCATATTGATGACTTAGATGTGCAACACACAAAGTAAAGTATATCTTCAATCAATGAAGACATACATTCTAAGTGTGAATACATTAATGTGGAATTTGACTTCGGAGAGCCACGATAATTGTGCACCGTGTCTGGGTCTAATACTTCCTATACGATGGGTAACGCCACCACCAAATGTTCTATTTTGAAGTGTTTCACTCATGGCGTTACCTTGCTATGTCTTCACATTTGGTTTGGCTTCAATCTCAACATGTCTTCATGGTTATCTTCACTGTGT
>NC_041382.1:223331060-223358423 GCF_002162155.2 Triticum dicoccoides
TATATATATATATATATATATATATATATATATATATATATATATATATATATATACTAGTGTTCTGTCCTCTACAGCATTCACTTATAGCTATGTCTTCTTGTTGAATCTTTTGAACTAAGTGAATGTGATCGGACCCTAACCTCTCTATGCTATCTATCTCAAACTCTATATCTCCAAATCATATGCATTCTATTGAAACTGTCGAATGTCTTCTCTGCGTCCTTGTCAGCAGAAGATACAAAGACAAACCTTAAGTCCACTTTCAATGCTCATTCCTCCACATGAAACCCGGAGAAGTAGGAACGACCACCCGACAATCCAGGCGTGCATGGGACGTGGAACAAACCCCAAAATTCTGCATGATGGCCACGTGTTCCTCAGATGCGAATCGCCAGGGGCACCTGTGTAATAACGTAGTGCCGCCCCTGTGCCTATAAATACACACTTCACGGCGGTCATTATCTCTTCTTGCACTCTCGCACGAACCCTAGCGCCACCGCTAGCCCTCGACGACGCCGGCGACGAAGCGCTTCGCTGCCGCAACCTCTCCGACGCTGTCTTCACGCCGACCGCGGACATCGTCCTCTCCGCCGTCGCCGTAGGTGTCCTCCGTCGCCAAGTTAGGGCACGGAAGATCGAACTGCTCGGCCTCATCTTCCACTCCGTCTAGCAGTTCTTAGTGTGGTAAATAAAACTTCCTTTTTACGGCACCGTTGATCCTATGGCTTTGTCACTTTCTACCACAAGCAGTTTCTATTCACACAAGTTAGATCTCTCTCATACCGCATCTCATAACATGCCTAGTATATTCACTTATGCTTCACAAAGTAGTTAGATTCCTCACTTGTACTGATCTCTGGATTCGTACAAATCTGGAACCAACTCCTTATCTATGAGTGAATGTCTTCGCACGATGAGGTCAATGTCTTCTAAACTGATTTATATTCAAAATCTTCTAAGAATGCATATGGCCTCTTCCCCTTCCCTCGCACCTTAATGCTGTCACAGGTACATGTCCGTGGGAGAATCCCTTGGTTCGCATAGTCTGCATTCATTTGCAGAATTCTTACAGCATCATATAAATTCTCCCGAAGCAAGTTCCTGTTTGTCCAACAAGCGAAAATCTTTGAAGCCTTTGAACATGTTGATGCCTTTCAGTTTAAAGTTTATGGCTTCAGAGAAATCAGCAAGGAAGGGTGGCAGAAAGCGTCGTGGAGAAACATATAGAGATCTGCTAGATGACCTCTCAGAACTGTACAAGACAGATCCTGAAGAGGATTACAATCAGCGCAAGACCCGAATCCAATGGATTCGAAGATATTGGGCAGAACAATGGTTCAAATACCGATTTGTAACCCAGGAATATGCTGAGAAAAATGCCATCAAGAGACCATGGGGAGACATCCTATACAAGAATCTTCAACCCAGGTCCAGAGATGAAGCCATTGAACAAGGCTTCTATCCCTGCATGGTCCGTGGGGCACAGCCTGCTGATGCATACCCATCGTCACTACTATGGTGTCGTGACGACATTCTGTTCAAGCGCAACTTCCAGTTTGCCCAAAACTCAATGAAGCAAAACAAGAAGACATTGGGACTAGACTTCAACCCTGGTCCCTCAGCTCCAAGGGCTGATGGCACACGAGATGCAGAACCCAATGTCGTTGGTCCTTTCTACAACCTTGAAGGCCTCATCACCCATATCTTGGTTCAAGGGACTGCAGTGAATGAGCCTGCAGCTGACGCTGAATCAGATGAAGCGCCTGCAGCGCCGAAGCCAAAGAAGTTGAAGAAGCCTCAAGCTTCAAAGCCTGCCCCTTCACCAAAAATCTCACAGGCGAAGCCACTGGAAACTGCACCTCCTGAAGACAGTGTGCAGTCCGAAGATTTATCACGCATCTCCAAGCCCCAGAAGGTCAAGATGCCTCTGCCACACACCGGCCAAGAGCTAACAGCTGCTGCCATTTTGCGCAATGATGCCATTGATCTGTCAAGTGATGAAGATCTTGCAGATGACGCTCTTGAGCAACTCATCAAGAGCAAAGAAGAAGCAGAAATCTTCAATGATCTGCCTCTCTTTGATGTAACATTCATCCACAACTTCATTGATGAATGGTTTGACACGCCAAACATCAGCTTCGACGATCTCCAACTACCCATTGGCCTCAGTGTCGCCTTCCATGGCGCCATTGCTTCAGAGTTAGCTATCGCCCAGCGCATTGTTGAACTGAAGCAGAAGATTGACTTTGAGAAATCTCAGTTCAAGAAGTATATGTCCAAGCTCAGCGTGCAAGACGTGAAGAATTTCAAGATTATGCTGCACGAGCTCAAGGAAGCCTTTCTAAAGGAACGTGCAGAAGCTCAGGGTTCTCGTGAGCGCATGAAGGTCCTGGCTGATAAGTGTGTGCAAGCCTACAATGAGGCTGAGAAGCGCAAGGCCCTTGGGCGTCCTGGCATCGACCCCAGGATGGCTGCCAAGAAGCAGAAGAAGCCCGCTATGGCTGAACCTGAAGCACCAAGGCAGGAGGCAGATCCCCTTGTCTTCCCAACTAGCATGACTGGCCCGAAGCCAAAGGCCAGGTCAATCGCTTCTGAATTGAAGAAGACCAGGACTGCTGAGGCTGAAGCAAGGAAGAGAAAACATCCTGAAGCCTCTGCTACTGCCCCCGCCAAGAAGAAAAGAATGACCAAGAAGGAACGGGCTGCTCCCACAGAGCCCTTGATTGTTGAACCCATTTCCATGGTTCACCCCAACACCGATCCACAAGAACGTCAATTGACTGTCCATGAGCCTGCTTTCACAGAGGCTCATGAAGCTGAAGACTCTCCAGCAGCTGATCCCATCGCTGCTGAAGACATTGGTCATCATGACCATGTTGAAGATGATGCAGCCCTTCCTCAGCTAGAACACCAGCAGGTATCATCGCCTGTGCTAACGCACAGCGAACTCATCAGCATTGGTCGTCCACTAACGCCAATTGCACAGGATGCTTCGTGGGCGGATCGCCCACAAGAGGAAGAAGACTCTGAGGCCCAGCCAACACAAACTCCACAGGCGTCCCCGCGTTGCGCAGGCTTCGCAAAGGTCCAAGGCCTCAAGTCTCTGTGTCTGAAGCTAAAACTGCTGAAGACATTCCGGCTGCATCAGCCGATGAAGAAGAAGTACCACAATCTGCTACTCCCCTATCCCACCAAGAAGCAGTTCTTGAGGAGAACGTGATTGAAAATCTTGCGGCTGCCACCACCAACACCACTGAAGCCACTGACGCTATCATGGCTGAAGCTAATGTGGAGCCCTCACCAACAAAAGCACCAGAAGTCAGTGAAGCCACTGATCCCGCCACTTCTGTTCCTGAGTCTGCTGTCGGTCCCCAGTTCGACTATCATGTTGAGCACAGGCCTCAGGTACAGAAGCCAATCCCAAGATTGCCAAGGTTCTCAGGTCCTGCATCAGCACCTGGCTCCTTCAATATCAATGGCTTCAGAGCAGACAACACATTCTTCAACAGCTCCAGGAACCCCTACTCCAGGGAAAGAATTTCATCTGATCGGTTCTGGAGTTATCCGCAGCGAAGCTATTACTCATGCGTTCTTTACAACCAAGGTCGCATCTTCCCACACAAGCGCCTTGACATTGAAGCAATAGCTGGTCTGCCCTGTCTGGAAGAAGCTCTGGATTGCTTCAAAGAGGTTGGACTGCTGTCGTTCGTCACTGACCAAGAGCATTGGAATGAAGAGTTGCTGCTCCAATTCTATGCCACACTTCACATCTGCGGGTATAGCAGAGGTCCGAAGACTTGGGTCCTGGGGTGGATGATAGGAAACGTTCATCACGAAGCCAAAGCCTTTGACATCATTGAGCTCACTGGTTTGCCTACTCCTGGCGATCTCTACGAGCATGGCTATCAGCTTCATAGTGAAGCTATTGAGAGCATCTTTTAGAAGACTGAACCTAATATGAGTCAGATGCTCAGTATGATGAAGCCATTGCCCCAAGATGCTGCTTATCCCACGAAGTTCTTCGTTGAATACCTTGAGTATCTGCCAAGAACCATTTATCACATCATAAGGCGAACTCTCTGACCAATCAAAGGACATTCTCCCCATGCCAAGCCGGAAGGTGCAATGAAGACTTTGGTCTTGTACATTCTTCATGGAAAATGCTTCAATACACAGGATTTCTTCATTCGCCAACTTGCTGCATCTGGCTCTGATCTGTTTGGTTTGAAGTTCTACGCCCCTTGGGTGATGCGGCTGATCAAACTTCACTCCGCTATCTCATATCAGCCCTCAGCCCGCAACCATCGGATCTTTTTTCCTGATGTGGATATGTCTATTGAAGCCATCTATCCTGAGCCTGCCAAGGAACCTCTCAGTCTTCAGAATGCAGAGCATCAAAGTTTCACTCAGAATGTTGAAGGCATTGAAGCCGTAACTCGTGTGTATCCTTTGGCTGGCACTACACGTGCACCGCATCCTGCTCTCACTGAAGCCACTGACAGTACAACAGCTCCACGACCCAAGAAGCGCACTCGTGTTCTCAACGACCGAGAGCTTCTTGTGGCTCTTCATCAGAAACAGGATAGGCATCATGACTGGTTGAAGCGTCAGATGCAAAGCCTCTTGGTGGATGTTAATCGCATTCGCAATCTTGCCACCAAGAATGCTTTTGTTGCCCATGAAACCTCTCGCCGCACATGGAAAGGGCTAACGCTGATGTGTTCTGAAGATGATCTTCAAGAGGATGGCTTCACTAAGAGATTCAAGTTTGGCTCCACACCTCCTCGAAGGGCAGTGCTGCGACGAACTCCATCCCTTGAAAACTCTGAGTTCTCTTTCTCTGCTGCAACTGTGAATGCCAGAGTAATCGAGGATGAAGACGATGCTACTTCACCGCCACCTCCTTCAGCATGCTTCGACTCTGCTCCAAGCTCTTCAGCACCGCCAAACACAACCAACGACCCTGCTGCTTCACCTACTCCTCATGGGAACGAGTAGATGCTCTATGTCTTCAAACCTTTTTGGTCCTTACTGACAAAAGGGGGAGAAGCATATGAGGTTGATAGTCTTCAAGCGGGTCCATATGGGCTGGTGCTTTATATTTTGCTTCGTGCTTACAACTCTCATTTTGCTACATTTGGTTCTTTGAGTTGTAACACTTCAACTCGATGGTCGTCTGCTACTTATTTGCCACCTTGTGTTGCGATGATAAATTCCGCATGTGCGACGATAAAGTCTCCGCTGTGTGCCCCATCTTCGATGGAACTGAATATCCCTACTGGAAGATAAGATGCGCATGCATCTTGAAGCCATTGACGTCGACCTATGGTATGTTGTCAAGAACGACGTTCCCAAGGCTGGAGAAGGTGTCACTACTGCTGATGTCAAGAAGTTCGTTCAACTGGACTCTACTGCCAAGAATATCATCTGTGATCATCTGACCAAAGGACAGTATGGCCGTGTGAGTGCTTTGGAAACATCTAAGCTGGTCTGGGACTGGCTCTCCAAGGTCAATGAAGGCGTCTCAACCCAGAGAGATCAGAGAATTAGTGTCCTTCGCAACCTCTTCAACCGCTTCAAGTGAAAGGACATTGAGAATGTCCAGCTCCCATTTGATCGACTCACTGACATCACAAATGAGCTTCAAGCCCTCGGCGCTACTGAGATCACCAAACATGAAGTCGTCAAGACACTACTGAGATCACTTGATAGTTCGTTTGACACCCTAGCCCTGATGATTCAAGAACGTCCTGATTTCAAGACACTCGATCCGTCTGACATACTTGAGAGGCTCAACACACATGAGTTTCAGATTTTTGAGAAAAGAGATATCTATGGTCTAAACTATGGGCGAACTCGTGCCTTGAAGGCAAAAGTTGTCTCCTCATCTGAAGAAGAATCTGACAGCAGTTCCGATGATCCTGAAGACATTGAAAGGGAACTTGCTATGCTTGTGAAGAAGTTCCAAAAATTCACCAAGAAGAAAGGTTTCAGAAAGTCTTCCCGATCAAGCTCAAGGAATGATGAAGCTTCTGCTCACGACTACAAGAAGAAAACATGTCACAAGTGCAAGAAACCTGGCCACTTCATCTCTGAGTGTCCACAGTGGGACAATGAGAACAAAAAGAAGAAGAAGAGCAAGGAATATGACTCTGACGACAAGAAGAAGAAGAAGAAATATTCAAAGTCTTCTTCCAAGTCTTCCTCAAAGTCTTCATCACACAAGAAGAGCTCATCTGGCAAGGCACGTGCGTTTGTTGGCAAGGAAATGGATTCAGAGGAGGAGTCCGCTTCTGAGGAGGCGGAGGTGGAGTCTGAGGAGGAGTCCGATTCAGGCGTCGCAAGTCTGGCTACATCATACGTTGCCAAGTCCATCTTCAACACTGAAGACAATGACTTCATCATCGACACCTATGCAAATGACAAGGACTACTCCGCTTGTACCTACTGCTTCATGGCACGCGGTGCCAAGGTAAACACACGCACTACTCACTATCAAACATCTAGTGACGATGACTCTGATTGTGGTTCAAAACCGAGCTACAAAACACTTGCTAAAATTGCAACTGAACAACAGAAAGCTATGGAACATATTCAAAAACTGTTAGGCAGAAGCAATGATCTGTTAGGTGCTGAAATGACTTGATCTGAATCCTTAATTGAAGACATAAAAAATCTTCACGTTAAGTATGAGGAACTTGAAAGTCGTCATGAAACTCTCTCAACAACTCATGAAAAGCTTTCCTATGATTATCTTCAAAGGAAGCAAGATCTTGAGAAATTGAGAGCGGCTCATGAAGATCTTCAAAAGGAAAACGAGTCACTTCGCGCCGAACAGATCAGCTCCGCTCAGGAAGGATTTGAACCACCATGTCTTAAATGCATTGAGCGTGATAATGCTACTACGGTTGCTGAATGTTCTACTGTTGCTACTGTTGCAATATCTTCAACTGTTGATGTGGGAACTAACCCCTCTGCTGAGGATTCCACTGCTATTGCTGATGAGAATGCTAGGTTGAAGACATTGCTTGAAACAGGGATGTATAAAAGTATTAAAGGGCATCAGACACTATGTGATGTCCTCAAAAAGCACATTTTGAAACGAAACCCGAGGAAAGAGGGTGTTGGGTTCGTAAGGAAAATGAACGCTGATGGCTCTCACTTGTGCTAACCCCATTGTCATTGATGAATCCTTTGATGCAAACTATAAACTGTTTAAGAATCAGAATGGTGAAATGTTTGCCAGGTACATTGGTACTAACTGCAGGAATGGACCGCCTATGAAGAAGATCTGGGTTCCGAAAAGGTGTCTGGAGAATCTTCCTGTGAATGTCATCATGACACCTCACGTGAAGAAGACAAACCTCAGACCAAAGGCTTCATACGGTCCAAAGGCTTCATACAGACAGAGGACTCACCTGAGTCGCACTAACGCAAATGTTTTGCAGGGAAACCATACTCAGGCATATGAATATGAGAGCGGTTCATCAAACCACCATGTTCATAAGACCAAGAACTATTCTGCTTATTCTTATGAGTACTATTGTCCGCCTGCAAGACTGTTTGCTAGGGCTCCAAAGCCAAAGTTCTCAGATGCTACACTTAGACTTATTGCTTCTAAGCCACCCTTGAAGATGTGGGTGGCTAAGAAAGCTTAACTCTCTTTTGCAGGGAAAGGTCTCCAGCAGAAAACCAAAATTGTCTGACGCTATTGCTGGGGACCTTAAACATCTTGTAGGGCGCAAGATCAAATGCCCGAATGGTCTTACTATGTACTTCGTTCCTGAATCGCTTGCTACTCTCCCTATTAGTCCTAATCTGGATCTAAGCTTTCATAACCCACTGGTTCGTCAAATGTTTTTGCTTCACAATGCTCTTCGTGAAGCCTATCCCCCTAACTGCACTGTAGGGTACGACACCAGCGTCTTTAGAATGGATTATTGATAGTGGGCGTACAAATCACATGACTGGCAAAAGAAGCCTTCTTATGGACTCAACCTTATGTCCATCCGACAAGAGCCACATCACATTTGCTGACACTGGTAAAAGTAAGGTATTGGGTCTAGGTAGAGTTGCAATCTCAAGGGATCAACACATGGATAAAGTCATGCTTGTTGAATCCCTTGGCTTCAACTTAATGTCTGTCTCAATGCTTTGCGATTTAAACATGATCGTAATATTTGGAAAATATCGTTGCCTTGTTCTAATGGAATCTGACAAGTCTCTAGTATTTGAAGGGTATCGAAAAGATGATTTGTACGTGGTAGATTTCTCAGCAGGACCACAGCATGCCGTATGTCTTCTAGCAAAAGCTTCAGAATGCTGGCTCTGGCATCGGAGGCTTGGGCATGCTGGCATGAGGAACCTCCACACCCTGGCAAAGAAGAAGCATGTCATAGGCATCAAGGGCATCAAGTTCAAGAAATATCACTTATGCGGTGCCTGTGAGGCAGGAAAGATGACGAGGGCCAAACATCCCTCGAAGACAATCATGACCACTACTCGACCCTTCGAACTGCTTCACATGGATCTTTTCGGTCCCACTCATTACTCAACTCTTACTACTACTGCTTGTCTCTATGGCTTTGTCATTGTTGATGATTATTCTAGATATACTTGGGTGCACATAATCCTTTACAAGACTAAAGTGCAGGATGTCTTCAGACGCTTCGCCAATCGAGCAATGAACAACTATGGCGCCAAGATAAAGCATATCAGAAGTGACAATGGCACTGAATTCAAGAACACTGGCCTTGATACATATCTTGATACCTTGGGCATCACACATGAATTCTCAGCCCCGTACACGCCACAGCAGAATGGGGTCGTCAAACGCAAGAACAGAACACTCATTGAGATGGCCAGAACGATGCTAGATGATAACAAGACTCCAAGAAAATTCTGGCCTGAAGCCATTGATACTGCATGCCATACAATCAATCGTGTTTATCTTCACAAGCTTCTAAACAAGACATCTTATGAGCTCCTTACTGGCAAGAAGCCAAATGTCAGTTACTTCAGAGTATTTGGCGCCAGGTGCTGGATCAAGGACCCACATCACACCTCAAAGTTTGCACCAAAAGCACATGAGGGTTTTATGCTTGGATATGGAAAGGATTCGCACTCCTACAGAGTCTTCAATCTCTTTCATTACAAAGTGGTTGAAACAGTGGATGTGCGGTTCGATGAGACCAACGGTTCACAAAGAGAGCAACTGCCAAATGTGCTAGATGAAGTTCCATCCAGTGAATCAATCAAGCTAATGGGAACTGGAGAAATTATACCTTCTGAAGCTCATCCTAAAGAAGAACTTATCATCTCAGCACCTGATCAACATGAAGACAATGCTCAGCCTGAAGACATTCCTTCTAACAACGACAATGATCAGCAAGAGCAAAATCTTCGCCCTGTACATCCTCGCGTTGCCAATGAAGTGCAGATTGAAAGAATAATTGATAGCATCAATGCACCCGGTCCACTCACTCGTTCAAGGGCAACTCAGCTAGCAAATTTCTGTGGGCACTTCGCATTCGTCTCAATAACAGAACCCAAGAAAGTTGAAGAAGCCTTCATGGAACCTGAATGGATTCAAGCTATGCAAGACGAGCTTCAACAGTTTGAGCTGAATAATGTATGGGAACTGGTCAAGCGTCCCGATCCTCGGAAGCACAACATAATAGGCACCAAATGGATATACCGCAACAAGCAAGATGAGCATGGTCAAGTTGTCAGAAACAAAGCTCGTCTCGTTGCTCAAGGATATACTCAAGTGGAAGGCATTGACTTCGATGAAACATTTGCTCCTGTGGCTAGACTTGAAGCCATACGCATACTGCTGGCCTATGCAAATCATCACAACATACTTCTTGATCAAATGGATATGAAGAGCGCCTTCCTCAATGGCAAGATTGAAGAAGAAGTGTATGTTGCACAACCTCCTGGCTTTGAAGATCCAAAACATCCTGACATGGTATACAAGCTCAACAAGGCACTGTATGGCCTCAAACAAGCCCCTCGGGCCTGGTATGACACACTCAAACACTTCCTGAAGAGCAAAGGCTTCATACCTGGTTCTCTCGACCCCACTCTCTTCACGAAGACATATGATGGTGAACTATTTGTGTGCCAAATATATGTGGATGACATTACCTTCGGCTGCACCAATCAGAAGTACAGTGAAGAGTTTGGATATATGATGCAAGAGCAATATCAAATGTCTATGATGGGAGAGCTGAAGTTCCTTCTCGGTCTTCAAATACGATAGCAACACAACGACATCTTCATATCTCAAGAGAAGTATCTCAAAGATTGCCTGAAGAAGTTCGGTATGCAAGACTGCAAAGGCTTCACGACGCCAATGCCAGCCAAGCATCATCTGGGTCCTGACGACAATGGTAAAGAGTTCGATCAAAAGGTATACCGCTCCATGATTGGTTATTTACTTTATCTATGTGCATCTAGGCTAGATATTATGCTTAGTGTTTGCCTGTGTGCTTGATTCCAAGCGGCACCAAAGGAGTCGCATCACTTAGCTGTGAAGCGAATTCTTCGATATTTGGCTCACACCCCAACTCTAGGATTGTGGTATCCAAAGGGCTGAGAGTTTGATCTGGTTGGATTCTCGGATGCTGATTATGCTGGTGACAAAGTTGATCGCAAGTCTACATCAGGCACATGTCACTTTCTGGGACGATCACTTGTATGTTGGTCTTCAAAGAAGCAGAACTGTGTATCTCTCTCCACTGCTGAATCTGAATACATTGCTTCTGGATCTTGCTGTGCTCAGCTTCTGTGGATGAAGCAAACGCTCAAGGACTATGGCATTCATCTGAAGCAAGTGCCACTCTACTGCGACAACGAAAGCGCCATCAAGATTGCCAACAACCCAGTTCAGCACTCGAAGACAAAGCACATTGAAATTCGTCATCACTTTCTCAGAGATCATGTTGTGAAGGAAGATATTGATATCATACACGTCAACACTGAAGAGCAATTGGCAGATATCTTCAGCAAGCCCTTGGATGAGAAGAGATTTTGCAAGTTACGGTGTGAGCTAAATATCCTGGAATCCTCAAATGTCCTGTGATTAGGCACACATCCTAACCCTTATGCATATTGATGACTTAGATGTGCAACACACGAAGTAAAGTATATCTTCAATCAATGAAGACATACATTCTAAGTGTGAATACATTAATGTGGAATTTGACTTCGGAGCGCCACGATAATTGTGCGCCGTGTCTGGGTCTAATACTTCCTATACGGTGGGTAACGCCACCACCAAATGTTCTATTTTGAAGTGTTTCACTCATGGCCTTGCTATGTCTTCACATTTGGTTTGGCTTCAATCTCAACATGTCTTCATGATTATCTTCACTATGTTGATTATATATATATATACTAGTGTTCTGTCCTCTACAGCATTCACTTATAGCTATGTCTTCTTGTTGAATCTTTTGAACTAAGTGAATGTGATCGGACCCTAACCTCTCTATGCTATCTATCTCAAACTCTATCTCTCCAAATCATATGCATTCTATTGAAACTGTCGAATGTCTTCTCTGCGTCCTTGTCAGCAGAAGATACAAAGACAAACCTTAAGTCCACTTTCAATGCTCATTCCTCCCCATGAAACCCGGAGAAGTAGGAACGACCACCTGACAATCCAGGCGTGCGTGGGACGTGGAACAAACCCCAAAATTCTGCGTGATGGCCACGTGTTCCTCAGAAGCAAATCGCCAGGGGCACCTGTGTAATAACACAGTGCCGCCCCTGTACCTATAAATACACACTTCACGGCGGTCATTATCTCTTCTTCCACTCTCGCACGAACCCTAGCGCCACCGCTAGCCCTCGACGACGTCGGCGACGAAGTGCTTCGCTGCCACAACCTCTCCGACGCCGTCTTCACGCCGACCGCGGACATCATCCTCTCCGTCGTCGCCGTAGGTGTCCTCCGTCGCCAAGTTAGGGCACGGAAGATCGAACTGCTCGGCCTCATCTTCCACTCCGTCTAGCAGTTCTCAGATCTAGATCCAGCCAGCATGCTTTACGAGGATGGCCGGATTTGTCACCGGTGTTGAGGAAGAACTCGCCGGAGACGTCGGGGTGGCCGGATCTGGGCGGGGAGGCGAGTCCGGTCGGCAGGGAGGAGGAGGCCGGAGTCGAGGCAGCGATCGGCGGCGGCTTGCGGTGCTGGGCGGCGTCGTCGGCGAACCGGCCGGCGCGGTGGCGCGGCGAGGCGATGGCCGGTGCGGGCGAGGTCGGCCGCACGGGAGGAAGACGAGGCGGCCGGCGGCGTGGCGCTCGGGGTCGGTCCGGGCCGGGAGGGCCTGCCCCGGGCCCGAGCGGGCTGTGGCGGCGGTGGACGGAGCTTGCCACGTGGCGGCCCCTCAGTGGCCGCGGGCGGCGGTGGACGAGGTGTCCAGCACGCCGGACATGTCCGGTGCGCGGAGGAGGCGATTTTTAGGGTTTCAGGGAGAAGAAGAAATGTGTATCTCGTAGGGGGCTATATATAGGCATAGGAGGGGCTAGGAGAGTCCAAACGAGGTGCGGTTTTCGGCCACACGATCGTGATCGAACGCTCTAGATGATGGAGAAGGTTTTGGTGGGTTTTGGGCCAAAATGGAGGGGTGTTGGTCTGCAACACACACGAGGCCTTTTTGGTCCCTCGGTTAACTGTTGGAGTATCAAACGAAGTCCAAATGGTACGAAACTTGACAGGCGGTCTACCGGTAGTAAACCAAGGCCGCTTGGCAAGTCTCGGTCCAATCCGGAAATGTTTTATCCCCACACACGAAAGAAAGGTAGAAATGACCACCGGAGGAGATCGAAGCGCCGGAATGCAAAACGGACAACGGGGAAAATGCTTGAATGCATGAGATGAACACGTATGCAAAAGCAATGCACATGACGACATGATATGAGATGCATGACAACAACAACAACACACGGAGACAAAAAAACGAACCCGAGAAAATAAAATAACTTAACGCCGGAAACGGCATGAGTTGGAATACATAATGGGTAAATCATATCCGGGGTGTTACAGCCAAGCCCTAAACTCTCTCGGGAGGGCTGATCTGGAGTCCGTCCGGGGATCCGGAGAGGGGAATCTGTCATCATCATCATCATCAACCTTCTTCCAAAATTTCATGATGCTCACTGCCGTGCGTGAGTAATTCCATCGTAGGCTTGCTGGACGGTGATGGGTTGGATGAGATTTATCATGTAATCGAGTTAGTTTTGTTAGGGTTTGATCCCTAGTATCCACTATGGTCTGAGATTGATGTTGCTATGACTTTGTTATGCTTAATGCTTGTCACTAGGGCCCGAGTGCCATGATTTCAGATCTGAACCTATTATGTTTTCATCAATATATGAGAGTTCTTGATCCTATCTTGCAAGTCTATAGTCACCTATTATGTGTTATGATCTGTTAACCCCAAAGTGACAATAATCAGGATACTTACGGGTGATGACCGTAGTTTGAGGAGTTCATGTATTCACTATGTGTTAATGCTTTGGTCTGGTACTCTATTAAAAGGAGGCCTTAATATCCCTTAGTTTCCATTAGGACCCCGCTGCCACGGGAGGGTAGGACAAAGGATGTCATGCAAGTTCTTTTCCATAAGCACGTATGACTATATTCGGAATACATGCCTACATTACATTGATGAACTGGAGCTAGTTCTGTGTCACCCTAGGTTATGATTGTTACATGATCGATCGCATCTGGCATAATTCTCCATCACCGATCGAATGCCTACGAGCTTTTCCTATATTGTTCTTCGCTTATTTACTTTTCCGTTGCTACTGTTACCTTTTGCCACCATTACCACTACTATCATATTACTTTGCCACTAAATACCTTCCTGCAGTAAGTTTCCAAGTGTGGTTGAATTGACAACTCAGCTGCTAATACTTGAGAATATTCTTTGGCTCCCCTTGTGTCGAATCAATAAATTTGGGTTGAATACTCTACCCTCGAAAACTGTTGCGATCCCCTATACTTGTGGGTTATCAAGAACATTTTTTGGCGCCGTTGCCGGGGAGCATAGCTCTATTCCTTGAGTCACTTGGGATTTATATCTGCTTATCATTATGAAGAACTTGAAAGATCAAAGAACCAAGATTTTTCCCTCAACTATGATGGGAGGTAAGGAACTGCCATCTAGCTCTGCACTTGATTCACCTTCTGTTTTGAGTAAGCTTGCGACACCTAAACCTGCTTCTGCTATTGATTCTAATATGTTGTATGTTATTGATGATGCCACTTCTACTATGCATGATACTTATGATGAAACTACTTCTATGCTTGATACTACTGTGCCACTTGGTGAATTTCTTGATGAACAACTTGCTAGGGCTAGAGAGAATGAAATTATTGGAACTTATAATATTGATGAAAGTGATGATGAAGATTCTCCCCCTAGATATGAATTGCATGTTGTCCCTAAGGGTTATGTTATGGATGAAGAAACTGCTAGAGACTTTCTTGCCTGCAATGATAGAAGTGATTTTAAGAAACTATTAGCTAAGCTTAAAGAAAAAACTCTGGATGCTAGAATGAAATATGATCCTGCTTATGCTACATCACCTATCTTTGTTAGTGATAAGGACTATGATTTCTCTATTGATCCTGACTTAATTACTTTGGTTGAATCTGATCCTTTCTATGGCTATGAATCTAAAACTGTTGTGGCACATCTCACTAAATTAAATGATATAGCTACCCTGTTCACTAATGATGAGAAAACTCGCTACTATTATATCCTTAAATTATTTCCGTTCTCATTAAAGGGTGATGCTAAGATATGGTTTAATTCTCTTGATCCTGGTTGTGTGCGTAGTTCCCAGGATATGATTTAGTACTTCTCTGCTAAATATTTCCCCGCTCATAAGAAACAAGCAGCTTTAAGGGAGATATATAATTTTGTGCAAATTGAAGAAGAGAGTCTCCCACAAGCTTGGGGGAGGCTTCTCCGATTACTTAATGCTTTGCCTGATCATCCTCTTAAGAAAAATGAAATACTTGATATCTTTTATAATGGACTAACCGATGCTTCCAGAGATTACCTGGATAGTTGTGCTGGTTGTGTTTTCAGGGAAAGAACTATTGATCAAGCTGAAATTCAATTGAATAATATGTTGACTAATGAAAATAATTGTACACTTCCTGAACCAACTCCAAAGCCAACTCCGAAGAAAAGGGGTATTCTATTTCTCAGTCCTGAAGATATGCAAGAGGCAAAGAAATCTATGAAAGAAAAAGGTATTAAAACTGAAGATGTTAAGAATTTGTTGCCTGTTGAAGAAATACATGGTCTTAATTCATCACCTATTAAAGAAACACGCGGTCTTGATAACCCGACACAGGTAGTAAAGGTAAATTCTCTTATAGATATGATAAAGTTGAATCCCTCCTGCTAAATTTGCTAGCCAATGTTTGGATGAATTCGATAACTTTATGGTTAAGTAGGAAGATTTTAATGCATATGTTGGTAGACAATTGAAACATAATGCTTACATGATTGAACACTTGAGTGATTATATGGCTAATGTTAAAGGTGAACTTAAACTTATTAGTAAACATGCTTCTATGGTTACCACTCAAGTAGAACAAATACTTAAAGCTCAGAATGATTTGCTCAATGAATTGAATAGTAAAAATAATGACTTTGTTGTTAGAGTTGCAACTAGAGGAGGTAAAGTGACTCAGGAACCTTTGTATCCTGAGGGCCACCCTAAGAGAATTGATCAAGATTCTTAGAGAACTAATATTGATGCACCTAGTCCTTCTAAGAGGAAGAAAAAGAAATATGATAGGACTTTGCATGCTTCTAGTGAACATGTCGTTGACACACCTGAGAATCCCAATGATATTTCTATTTCTGATGCTGAAACACAAGCTGGTAATGAACACGAACCTAGTGATGATGTTAATGATGATGTTCATTTTGATGCTCAACCTAGTAATAATAATGATGTAGAAATTGAACCTGCTGTTGATCTTGATAACCCACAATCAAAGAATGAACGTTATGATAAGAGAGCCTTTGTTGCTAGGAAGCACGGTAAAGAAAGAGAACCATGGGTTCAGAAACCCATGCCTTTTCCTCCTAAACCATCCAAGAAAAAGGATGATGAGGATTTTGAGCGCTTTGCTGAAATGATTAGACCTATCTATTTGCGTATGCGTTTGACTAATATGCTTAAAATGAATCCTTATGCTAAATACATGAAGGAAATAGTTACTAATAAAAGAAAGATACCGGAAGCTGAAATTTCCACCATGCTTGCTGATTGTACTTTTAAGGGTGGAATACCAAAGAAACTTGGAGATCCAGGAGTACCAACTATACCATGCTCCATTAAAAGAAACTATGTTAAAACTGTTTTATGTGATCTTGGAGCCGGTGTTAGTGTTATGCCTCTCTCTTTATATCATAGACTTGATTTGAATAAGTTGACACCTACTGAAATATCTTTGCAAATGGCTGATAAATCAACTGCTATACATGTCGGTATTTGTGAGGATGTTCCTGTTGTGGTTGCAAATGTTACTATTTTAACGGACTTTGTTATTCTTGATATTCCCGAGGATGATAGTATGTCTATTATTCTTGGAATACCCTTTTGAATACTGCAGGGGCTGTTATTGATTGCACCAAAGGCAATGTCACTTTTCATGTTAATGGTAATGAGCATACGGTACACTTTCCGAGGAAACAACCTCAAGTCCATAGTATCAATTCTATTGGAAAAAATTCAACAACTACTATTGGAGGTTTTGAATTTCCTCTTCCTACTGTCAAGAAGAAATATGATATTCTTATTGTTGGGGACATGCATATCCACGTTGAGGTAACCTAGTGTTATTCAAAAATTCTCTGGTTTCATGCAATTCAGAATGAGTTTGTTAACAAGACTTGATCAACCTTGTTAGTGGATTCCTTTTGATGAGCATGAGATGGATGAAGTTAGAAAACACAACTCTCTGTACCCTCTTTTCACTTTCTGTTATTTATATTAAATAAAGTAAAAATAGTATTTTTCTGTCTACTTTCTGAATTATCCATGCAATAAAAAATACTCTGAAAATAAAAGTTCTCCAAATGCCCTGAAATTTAAATATGATTTTTTTCTAGAATATTTGAGAACATCCGGCACTGAGAACACACCAGGGGGAGCAAGCACCTGGCCACGAGGGTCTTGGGCGCACCCCATGCCTCGTGGGCTCATGGTGGCTCCCCTCCACTTATTCCAGCCACCACACACTCCTTCTTCCCCCCACAAACATCACTAGCAGCTCAAACCCGAGTCCAAGCTCATCTTGCTGCCATTTTCGATCTCCTTACTCAAAGCTCCATTCACAAAACTGCTTTGGGGATTGTCCTTTGGTATGTGACTCCTCCAATGGTCCAATTAGTTTTTGTTCTAGTGCTTTATTCATTGCAATTTTTTGCTGCTTAGGTGACCCTGTTCTTGAGCTTGCTTGTCAAATTTATATGGTCAAAAGTAGTTTTTATGCATGATATTGCCTCTAGGCACTTGTAGGAGTAGTTGTTATCAATATTGTTGAGTTTGGTTCACTTTTATTTTGAAGTTACTAAAAATTTCAGAAATTTTCAGAAAAAGATGAAGAGATTTTTGAGGGGCTCATCGAGCCGAAGCTCGAAGGATAAACAAAGTGAAGAGAACAAGAAGCCCAAGTATAATCTCCCTCGCACCGCGGAGGTTCGGCCGTGTGAATTGCCTTGTGATGATTTCTTGAGAGCAGTCGGGATTTATGATGATTTCTATGAATTGGCTGAGAATGCAGGCCTCACCGCCTTCCTACACGACCAACGCGAATAGTATCTCTTACTCACCAATATCTTTGTGCAAAACTTTCATTTCCATGCTAGGAGCTCACCACCTTTGGTGGAATTTTATTTATATGATGAACATAAGGAGATGTCACTTCGTGATTTTTGTCGGGTTTGTTTGATCCCTTTCAAGGGTAGTGTAGAGGAACCACATCATGATGATGTGGAAGGGTTTATTGATACAATTGCTGTAGGGGAAATGAGGAAAGTTTCTGATGCAAGAATTACTAGCATACAATTTCCTTTTTACGTTACTTTGCAATATTTGCTAGTAGATGCTTAATCGGCCGCGGAAACTGTGGCAACCTTAGTGCCCCTGATATTGTTATTTTGTGCCATGCCTTGTTCTGTGATGAAACATTTAGTATGGGCGCTATTGTTGCAAAGCGGTTAAATCTTAACCGTACTAAAGGCCCCGTCCTTGGAGGCATCTTCGCCTCGCTGCACACTTTAACATACCTATTAGGCATCATGAGAAGGAAGAGAAGTTGTTGCCTCCTGTTTTTCTAGACTATAAGAGTATGGTAGCACATGATTTTATCGTTAAGAATAAGGAAAAGATGCTTAAGTACCAGCTGATATTTGATAAAAATCACCCTGAGACTATTACTTTGCCTGCTCCTTCCTTGTTTGACTTATCTGTAGGCAAGTACCTTGTTCCGCCAGAGGCCATTCACGCCTACCAAAACCCCACACCAGCTACAGAGCCAGAGCCGGAACCACAATTTGATCCTCACCGGCAGTCTGTTTATTGGTGGAATCCGGAAGAGATCGCCAATCAGTGGCACCAGGGGGATTCTTCTCAGTACGACCCCAACTATTACTTTGGATATCCGCCAGGCCAGCCGTGGCCACAGACCAACTTAGGCCAAAAGCCTAAGCTTAGGGAGTACGTAGTTCTCACCGACATTACATTCATGTTCACACACTCATGCTAGTTGTCGATGCTCATACTTTTTCATTGTAATATCCATGCTAGTTTATTTCCCTTCTTATGCTCTCTTCTTGTGTGTTTGATAAACCTTAAGAAAAACAAAAAAAATAGTTGTAGCTTTTAGTTACTTTACTTTTCATGCTGTAGTAGTAGTAATTAAAAAGAAAACCCAAAAAGATTTCTCATTCTTCTTTTGCCTGTTGGGAGCTTTCCCGTGTAAATAGTTTTATTTCTTTTCTTGTTCTTTGGGGGTCGAGACGAGAAGACCATAATGAAAATGTTGAGTGGCTCTCATATGCATTATTGTTGATCTAACAAAGAGCCCATATTACCTTGTCTTCTCTCTTGAATTGAATGCTTGCAGATTTCAGCTTAGTCCAATGCACGTGCACTTATTATCCACACTATTCGGTCATGCAAGTGAAAGGCAATAATGATGATTATATGATAAACATATTGAGATGAGAAAAGCGGGTATGAACTCGACCTCTCTTGTTTTTGTAAATATGATTAGTTCATCGTTCCTGATTCAGCCTATTATGAAAGAAACATATTTGCAATGACAATTAGAGATTGTAGTTTCTTATGCCATGCTTAATCAGCTAGGAGCTTATAATGGTTTACCTTGCGTGCCAACATGCTATTAAAATGGTTGTGATGTGGTATGATCGGGTGGTATCCTCTTTTGAACGATTCGAGTGGCTTGACTTGGCACATGTTCACGCATGTAGTTGAAACAAAATCAACATAGCCTCTACGATATTTATGTTCATGGTGCATTATATCCTACTCATGCTTGCATTCGGTGTTGATTAATTTTAATGGATGTTCATGACTGTTGTCGCTCTCTAGCTGGTCGCTTCCCAGTCTTTTTCTAGCCTTCACTTGTACTAAGTGGGAATACTGCTTGTGCATCCAATTCCATAAACCCCAAAGTTATCCATATGAGTCCACCATACCTACCTATATACGGTATCTACCTACCGTTCCAAGTAAATTTGTATGTGCCAAACTCTAAACCTTCAAATAAACATTCTGTTTTGTATGCTCGGATAGCTCATGCATCAACTAGAGCTGTCTGTATCTTCCATGCTAGGCGGGTTATTCTCAAGAGGAGGGGACTCCGCTCCTTGATAACCCACAAGTATAGGGGATCGCAATAGTTTTCGAGGGTAAAGTATTCAACCCAAATTTATTGATTCGACACAAGGGGAGCCAAAGAATATTCTCAAGTATTAGCAGCTGAGTTGTCAATTCAACCACACTTGGAAACTTAATATCTGCAGCAAAGTATTTAGTAGCAAGGTAATATGATAGTAGTGGTAACGGTAGCAAAAGGTAACGGTAGTAAAAGTAATGTTTTTGGTATTTTATAGTGATGATAGCAATAGCAACGGGAAAGTAAATAAGCGAAGAACAATATATGGAAATCTCGTAGGCAATGGATCGGTGATGGAGAATTATGCCGGATGCGGTTCATCATGTAACAGTCATAACCTAGGGTGACACAGAACTAGCTCCAGTTCGTCAATGTAATGTAGGCATGTATTCCGAATATAGTCATACATGCTTATGGAAAAGAACTTGCATGACATCTTTTGTCCTACCCTCCCGTGGCAGCGGGGTCCTTACGGAAACTAAGGGATATTAAGTCCTCCTTTTAATAGAGAACCGGAACAAAGCATTAACACATAGTGAATACATGAACTCCTCAAACTACCGTCATCACTGGTAAGTACCCCGATTATTGTCACTTCAGGGTTAACGGAACATAACACATAATAGGTGACTATAGACTTGCAAGATAGGATCAAGAACACTCATATATTGATGAAAACATAATAGGTTCAGATCCGAAATCATGGCACTCGGGCCCTAGTGACAAGCATTAAGCATAGCAAAGTCATAGCAACATCAATCTCAGAACATATTGGATACTAGGGATCAAACCCTAACAAAACTAACACGATTACATGATAGATCCCATCCAACCCATCACCGTCCAGCAAGCCTATGATGGAATTACTCACGCACGACGGTGAGCATCATGAAATTGGTGATGGAGGATGGTTGATGATGACGATGGCGACGGATTGCCCTCTCCGGAGCCCCGAACGGACTCCAGATCAGCCCTCCCGAGAGGTTTTAGGGCTTGGCGGTGGCTCCATATCATAAAACGTGATGATTTCTTCTCTCTGATTTTTTTTCTCCCCGAAACACAATATATGGAGTTGGAGTCGGAGAAGCAACAGGGGGCCCACGAGGTAGGGGGGCACGCCCCCACCCTCGTGGACAGGTGGTGGGTCCCCTGGCCTTCATCTTTTGCAGGTATTTTTCATATTTTCTGAAAAGTTGCTCCGTAAAGTTTCAGATCATTCCGAGAACGTGTGTGTTGGGGAACGTAGTAATTTCAATATTTTCCTACGCACACACAAGATCATGGTGATGCATAGCAACGAGAGGGGAGAGTGTAGTCTACGTACCCTCGTAGACCGGCAGTGGAAGCGTTATGATAACGCGGTTGATGTAGTCGTACGTCTTCACGGCCTGCCCGATCAAGCACCGAAACTACGGCACCTCCAAGTTCTAGCACACGTTCAGCTCGATGACGATCCCCGGACTCCGATCCAGTAAAGTGTCAGGGAAGAGTTCCATCAGCACGACAGCGTGGTGACGATCCTGATGTTCTACTGTCGCAGGGCTCCGCCTAAGCACCACTACAATATTATCGAGGAATATGGTGGAGGGGGGCACCGCACACGGCTAAGAGAACAATCACGAAGATCAACTTGTGTGTCTAGAGGTGCCCCCTTGCTCCCGTATATAAAGGAGCAAGGGGAGGTGCGGCCAGCCCTAGGAGGAGGCGCGTAGGAGGAGTCCTACTCCTACCAGGAGTAGGACTCCCCCCCTTTCCCTAGTTGGATTAGGACTTGGGGGGAAGGAGGAGAGGGAAGAAAGGAAAGGGGGGGCGCCGCCCCCCCTCCTTGTCCAATTCGGACTTGGGGGGAGGGGCGCACGGCAGCCCCTAGGCCTCCTCTCCTCTTTCTCCACTAGGCCCATTAAGGCCCATTAGGTTACCGGGGGGTTCCGGTAACCTCCCGATACTCCGGTAAAATGCCGATTTCACCCGGAACACTTCCAATGTCCAAACATAGGCTTCCAATATATCAATATTTATGTCTCGACCATTTCGAGATTCCTCGTCATGTCCGTGATCACATCCGGGACTCCGAACAAACTTCGGTACATCAAAATATATAAACTCATAATGAAACTATCATCGTAACGTTAAGCGTGCGGACCCTACGGGTTCGAGAACAATGTAGACATGACCGAGACATGTCTCCGGTCAATAACCAATAGCGGAACCTGGATGCTCATATTGGCTCCTACATATTCTACGAAGATCTTTATCGGTCAGACTGCATAACAACATACGTTGTTCCCTTTGTCATCGGTATGTTACTTGCCCAAGATTCGATCGTCGGTATCTCAATACCTAGTTCAATCTCGTTACCGGCAAGTCTCTTTACTCGTTTCGTAATACATCATCTCGCAACTAACTCATTAGTTGTAATGCTTGCAAGGCTTATGTGATGTGCATTACCGAGAGGGCCCATGATACCTCTCCGACAATCGGAGTGACAAATCCTAATCTCGAAATACGCCAACCCAACATGTACCTTTGGAGACACCTGTAGAGCTCCTTTATAATCACCCAGTTATGTTGTGACGTTTGGTAGCACACAAAGTGTTCCTCCGGCAAATGGGAGTTGCATAATCTCATAGTCATAGGAACATGTATAAGTCATGAAGAAAGCAATAGCAACATACTAAACGATTGGGTGCTAAGCTAATGGAATGGGTCATGTCAATCACATCATTCTTCTAATGATGTGATCCCGTTAATCAAATGACAACACATGTCTATGGTTAGGAAACATAACCATCTTCGATTAACGAGCTAGTCAAGTAGAGGCACACTAGTGACACTTTGTTTGTCTATGTATTCACACATGTATTATGTTTCCGGTTAATACAATTCTAGCATGAATAATAAAAATTTATCATGATATAAGGAAATAAATAATAACTTTATTATTGCCTCTAGGGCATATTTCCTTCAGTTTGTTCCTACACATTAATAACACCATGGTAATTCTTCTGAAAACAGCGTCAGTCCGGGTTAGTTCCATTCAAATCATGCAAGTTAGAGTCCAAAACAAGGGCAAAAGTGTTTGGAAAAGTAGATACGTTGGAGACATATCAACTCCCCCAAGCTTAAACATTTGCTTGTCCTCAAGCAATTCAGTTGACAAACTGAAAGTGATAAAGAAAAACTTTTACAAACTCTGTTTGCTCATGTTGTTGTAAATATGTAAAGCCAGCATTCAAGTTTTCAGCAAAGATTATAACTAACCACATTTGCAATAACGCATAGGTATCAAGTTTACTCATATCAATAGCATAATCAACTAGCAAGCCATAATAATAAATCTCGGATTACAACACTTTCTCAAAACAACCATAATATGATATAACAAGGTGGTATCTCGCTAGCCCTTTTTGAGACCGAAAAACATAAATGCAAATCACCTTTAAAGACCAAGGACTGACTAGACATTGTAATTCATGGTAAAAGAGATCCAGTCAAGTCATACTCAATGTAAATTAACAATAATGAATGCAATTGGCAGCGGTGCTCTCCAACTGGTGCTTTTTAATAAGAGGATGATGACTCAGCATAAAAGTAAATAGATAGGCTCTTCGCAGAGGGAAGCAGGGATTTGTAGAGGTGCCAGAGCTCGGTTTTGAAACAGAGGTGAATAATATTTTGAGCGGTATACTTTCATTGTCAACATAACAACCAAGAGATGGCGATATCTTCCATGCTACACACATTATAGGCGGTTCCCAAACAGAATGGTAAAGTTTATACTCCCCCTTCCACCAACAAGCATCAATCCATGGCTTGCTCGAAACAATGAGTTCCTCCAACTAACAAGAGTCCCAGGGGGAGTTTTGTTTGCAATTATTTTGATTTAGTTTGCATAAAGCATGGGACTGGGCATCCCGGTGACCAGCCATTTATCTCGTGAGTGAGGAGCGGAGTCCACTCCTCTTGAGAATAACACGCCTAACATGGAAGATACAGACATGTAACGCCCTCGATGCGGCTATATCTCCTACATGTCGAAGCACGACTTAGAGGCATAACCGCATTGAAAGCAATGTCGCAAGTGAGCTAATCTTCGCAAACAACCCATGTAATGTAAATAAAAGGGGAAAAGATACATAGTTTGCTTACACTCACCACGTCACACAAATACATAAATATCATTACATTCATCCAATACACTCATGGTCCGACTATGGTACCAAAATAAAGATCAACCCCCAAATGCGACAAAGTCCCCGATCGCCCCAACTGGGCACCACTACTGATCATCTGGGAAAGACACATAGTAACGACGAGAATTTTCATCGAACTCCCACTTGAGCTCAAGCGCATCGTCTGGAGCGATATCATCAGTCCCTGCATCTGGTTTTGGAAGTAAACTGTGAGTCACGGGGACTCAGCAATCTCACACCCTCGCGATCAAGACTATTTAAGCTTTTAGGTAAGGCAAGGTATGATGTGGAGCTGCAGCAAGCGACTAGCATATATGGTGGCTAACATATGCAAATGAGAGCGAGAAGAGAAGGCAAAAGCACGGTCGAACAACTATGATCAAGAAGTGATCCTAGAACAACCTACGTCAAGCATTACTCCAACACCGTGTTCACTTCCCGGACTCCGCCGAGAAGAGAACATCACGGTTACATACACGGTTGGTGCATTTTAATTAAATTAAGTTTCATGTTATCTACAACCGGACATTAACAAATTCCCATCTGCCCATAGCCGCGGGCACAGCTTTCAAAAGTTCAAATCCCTGCAGGGGAGTCCCAACTTAGCCCATCACAAGCTCTCACGGTCAACGAAGGATATTCCTTCTCCCAAGACAATCCGATCAGACTCGGCATCCGGGTTACAAGACATCCTCGACAATGGTAAAACTAGTCCAGCAACACCGCCCTAATGTGCCGACAAATCCTGATAGGAGCTGCACATATCTCGTTCTCAGGGCACACTCAGATGATCCAAACGTCGGGTAGGCCAGCCCAGGGTTGCCCCTGGTAGCCCCGGACATCGCTCAGTTGGACCAACACTTAGAGAAGCACTGGCCCGGGGGGGTTAAAATAAAGATGACCCTTGAGTCCGCGAAACCCAAGGGAAAAAGGCTAGGTGGCGAATGGTAAAACCAATGTTGGGCATTGCTGGAGGAGTTTTATTCAAGGCGAACTGTCAAGGGGTTCCCATTATAACCCAACCATGTAAGGAACGCAAAATCCAGGAACATAACACCGATATGACGGAAACTAGGGCGGCAAGAGTGGAACAAAGCACTAGGCAAAAGGCCGAGCCTTCCACCCTTTACCAAGTATAAAGATGCATTAACATAACCTAGATAATATAGTGATATCCCAACAATAAACAATGTTCCAACAAGGAACGATCTCCAAGCTTCACCTGCAACTAGCAACGCTATAAGAGGGGCTAAGCAAAGCGGTAACATAGCCAAACAACGGTTTGCTAGGACATGGTGGGTTAGAGGTTTGACATGGCAATTTGGGAGGCATGATAAGCAAGTGGTAGGTATCGTAGCATAGGCATAGCAAAAGAGTGATCATCTAGCAAGCAAAGATAGAAGTGATTTCGAGGGTATGGTCATCTTGCCTGCAAAGTTGTCAGAGTTGACTTGATCCTTGTAAGCGAACTCAACAGGCTCCTCGTTCACGAACTCGTCTCCTGGCTCTACCCAAACAAGAACAACAAGCAAAAGGAACATAATCAACCACGTGCAATGCTCAAACAACATGATGCAAACATGGTATGATATGCGGGATGCGATATGTGATGCATATGCAAGATTTGCAAAGGAATGAATGAACCTGGCCTAAAATTGGAAATCCAAGAGTGCCACTAGAAAGGTGAGGTGATTTCGGTAGAAATCGATATAAAGATCACCGAAATCGGATGCACGATTTGGAAATGGCAAGCAAAACAAATATGGCACCGGTCTGCGATAATCAGCAAGTGACCATCTAAATGCATCAATAACAACATTCTACATCACTCAAACATGGCAAAAAATACATGGCAGGGATCCACTCATGATGCTTGACAAGAGATGAACACTGAGCTACGGCTAATTCATCCATTAACAGGATCAAACAAGTATGGCAAAAGTGCAAATGATAACATGTTTTAGACTTAGTGAAATTAACACAAGTCTGGAATTTATCATCAGGTAGCACAGTTTAGAGCATGAAAACTACATTCTACAGGAACTTAACATGGCAACGCAAGGCATGGAATGAAGCTACTCAAAGCACTTAACAAAAGTCCCTTAGTGACCTTGAGCCAAAAGGGATCAGAAAATACAATTGCAAGCATGTGAACATAGCAAAAACACAAACAGATTCAGACTTAGTGAAAAACTGGAGCATGCAAAACAGTTAACGAGTAGGCATGTTTACGAGCTCGATGCACTCACTACAGAGCATGGCATGACAAACTAAGCATACACTCATCAAGAATACATGGCCTAGAAGCTATAAATGGCAAGAACAATAACATAGCATGCACGGATCAATAGCAACATCCTCGGCAAAATCGCTAAACATGTCAACAATCTGCCAGGATCATTTTATAGAAAAAGTAGAGCTCGATTGACTCAAGCTAGGTGCTCCATAAATGCAAACAAAGACATGGATGGATAGAGCACCACAATGTTAACAAAACATCCTTACTGATCATCCTCAAAAGAGGCACGGATCACTAGGAAACAACATGAATATATGGCATAACAACAAAAACAGGGCAAGGACTTAGTGAAATTCCAAGTCCCTGAAATCGGCATTAACGATTACGCTACTTTGCAAGCTTGTGATAGTCACCAAAAAGATCACAAAAATACATGACAAGCACCTCTGTAAAGATGACATGGCATTCTACAAAACACATGTAGAACTCAGGATCATAGCATGCACACATAAATCATGGCAAAAATGACAAAATGCCATTTGCTGAAACAGATCTGACAAATTCATCACATAGCCCTCTTCCAACAGCATTTCGAGCATCAAGATGAGCTCAAATGAAAATGATGCAATGAGATGAAATGATGTACTCGTCGAGGCAAACAATTTGATATGCTACACGCACGAATCGGAGCTACGGATGCAGAGTTATGGCATGATGAAAAAGCCTAAAAGTTACTGAGAGGAGAGGGAAAAGTCAACCCCGAGATTAGGGTTTTCCATATCTGAGATCCGGATCGGCGCACTGTAGCTGGCGTGCCTCCTGAGGATGAACATCGCCGGAGTCGAGGTCAGAGGTCACCGAAGATGCTGCCGGGGTCAAGGGAGGCCGGGTCACCGGCGAGGCGGCGAGGAGGCGGCGCCGGCGCGGCGAGGTGGCGCGGCTCCGTCACCGGGCGCGGCGCTGGC
>NC_041382.1:223359062-223433274 GCF_002162155.2 Triticum dicoccoides
GGAGGTCCACGTGGCGCGTTCTCACTGGACGAGGGCGGCGGCGGAGAACTGCCCGGCCGGAACGGACATGTCCGGCGCGGCGCGAGGAGGATTCTAGGGTTTCGGGGGGAGAAGACCCGGGATTTCGGAGGAGGGGCTAGATTTATAGGTAGAGGGAGCTAGGAAGCTCCAAATGGAGTGCGGTTTTCGGCCACGCGATCGTGATCGAACGCTCTAGACGATGGAGGGGTATTTGATGGGTTATGGGCCAAATTGGAAGGGTGTTGGGCTGCAACACACACAAAGCCTTCTCGGTCCCTCGGTTAACCGTTGGAGTATCAAACGAAGTCCAAATGGCACGAAACTTGACAGGCGGTCTACCGGTAGTAAACCAAGGCCGCATGACAAGTCTCGGTCCAATCCGGAAATGTTTAACCCCCACACACGAAAAGAGGTAGAAAGGACCACCGGGTGACATAGGAGCGCCGGAATGCAAAACGGACAACGGGGAAAATGCTCGGATGCATGAGACGAACACATATGCAAATGCAATGCACATGATGACATGATATGGGATGCATGACAAAGATAACAACATACGGAGACAAAAACCCGACAACGATGAAATAAAATAACTTAGTGCCGGAAACGGCAAGAGTTGGGATACAGATAAGGTAAATTACATCCGGGGTGTTACAAGACAACCTAGTTGATACATGAGCTATTCGAGCATACAAAACAGAATATTTATTTGAAGGTTTAGAGTTTGGCACATACAAATTTACTTGCAACGGCAGGTAGATACCGTATATAGGTAGGTATAGTGGACTCATCTGGAATAACTTTGGGGTTTAAGGGATTGGATGCACAAGAAGTATTCCCGCTTAGTACAGGTGAAGGCTAGCAAAAGACTGGGAAGCGACCAGCTAGAGAGGGACAACAGTCATGAACATGCATTAAAATTAATCAACACTGAATGCAAGCATGAGTAGGATATAATCCACCATGAACATAAATATCGTGAATGCTATGTTGATTTTGTTTCAACTACATGCGTTGTCGGTGTACTAGAATAGGGGTACCCTAGTACCCCGAACTTGTGCACGGGCAGTTGCAGCACCCCGCGGCAAGGCTTGCCGGGCGAACGCCAAGATCCTCCGTGGTTCCCTTGGAGCCATTCAAGAACAAAGTATTTAAGCTCAGGAGACAAGGCCCCGGCAAGAGGAGCTTGCCGGGAAGGCCAACCAAGGCACTCGAAGGAACTTGCCGCGATGCGCCACGCGCTCCGGCAAGGCAACAAGGCCCCGGCAAGAGGAGCTTGCCGGGAAGACCAACCAAAGTACCTCGAGGCCCGGTGAGCGACAAGCTTCCGGACCCGACAAGATAACAGCAGCGGCAAGGCGCTTGCCGCGGCAGGCGACCACTCTGTGCCCACGCTCCAGCGCATCCACCAACGTGTCGCTCTGGGGGCCTCTCCAGGCGCGCGTGGCGGGAGGCTGTGCAGCCAGTGGTGCGCAGTGGCATGCGAAGCTGACAAGATCGCCATCGTGGTGAACGGTGGCGCCCCTAACGGTCCTTTTCTGCACTGTTTGGGCGACTCAGACGGGCATTTAATGCCCTTGTCCCCTGCCGTTAGGGTTAGGTAGGGTGCACTGTACAAGTAACTGTACCAACCACCTCACTTTTTACATTTGTACCCTTCTCTGCGTTGCCACCTGTCGGTGACCCCTTTAGCGTATAAAAGGAGGCCCATGCGCAACGTAGAGGGGGTTCGGAGGTTCGCCAGGTTCGACTGGTTCGGAACCCAGAAAAACACTACACTCTCTCTCTGGAGCAAGAACACAAGATAATCAAACAAGTAGCAGTAGGAGTGTTATCTCTCTGGAGAGCTCCAAAGCTGGGTAAACTGCTCATGTGCTTCGCCTCGATCTGCTCTTCGTGTGATCTCCGCCCCCCGCCGAACCGAAAGGGGCTCGGTCCGCCGACCCCATAGGTGTTCGTGGATCAGTTTCCCCGACATCTTTGGCGCACCAGGTCGTAGAAAACTGCCATGGTCAGAACGGCGTTGGGGTGAAATTAAGGAGGCGGAAGCCGTAGGTGTTCATGATATCGCAGAAGAACTCCGAGAAGGGCGGGCAGAGCCCGCAATAGAAGAACTGCGCGAAGAATGGGTACCCGTTTGGAGCCAGTTCTGAAGCAGCGGCCGGGAGTACCCTCGTGCGCGGATGCGCCCGCGTCTCCGTCGCCCAAAAGAGGTAGAAGTACTCCCTCAGCTTCTTCACGCCGAGCTGGGGGGAGAAGATCGCCCGCTCCTTCCGCAGCGCCGCGAGCCGCTGCGCCTCGGCCGACTTCATGCCCTTTCCCTTGTCGGCTTTCGGAGCCATGGCGGAGGTGGTGGGGGAGGTCGACGGCGTTGGTGATGCTGGTGGCAATGGGGGGGCGGAGCGCTGCTCTCTCGACTTCGAGAAGAAGGGGGGGAGCGGCGGAGGTTCGTGAAGATGGAGTAGTAGCAACCAGCGAGGGGGAACGAACTGCCCCTGTTTCCTCTGCTTATAAAGAGGGACGGGGCGGACGTTTCGCCCTTCCGAATAAAGAACCACCCACGATCTCTCCCACGACGCCGCATTCAACGCGTGCCGTTAGGGGAGAGCGCGGTGGATACGGAGCGAGATTCGGCGTGGCCCAGTCCGCGTGTGCCCGTGCCCTGTCTTGGGCCTGGCCCAACAGCGCTCGGCACCGTGTCTGGCCCAGGCCCGGGGGCTCCTGTCGGTGTACTAGAATAGGGGTACCCTAGTACCCCGAACTTGTGCACGAGCAGTTGCAGCACCCCGCGGCAAGGCTTGCCGAGCGAACGCCAAGATCCTCCGTGGTTCCCTTGGAGCCATTCAAGAACAAAGTATTTAAGCTCAGGAGACAAGGCCCCGGCAAGAGGAGCTTGCCGGGAAGGCCAACCAAGGCACTCCAAGGAACTTGCCGCGATGCGCCACGCGCTCCGGCAAGGCAACAAGGCCCCGGCAAGAGGAGCTTGCCGGGAAGACCAACCAAAGTACCTCGAGGCCCGGTGAGCGACAAGCTTCCGGACCCGACAAGATAACAGCAGCGGCAAGGCACTTGCCGCGGCAGGCGGCCACTCTGTGCCCACGCTCCAGCGCATCCACCAACGTGTCGCTCTGGGGGCCTCTCCAGGCGCGCGTGGCGGGAGGCTGTGCAGCCAGCGGTGCGCAGTGGCATGCGAAGCTGACAAGATCGCCATCGTGGCGAACGGTGGCACCCCTAATGGTCCTTTTCTGCACTGTTTGGGCGACTCAGACGGGCATTTAATGCCCTTGTCCCCTGCCGTCAGGGTTAGGTAGGGTGCACTGTACAAGTAACTGTACCAACCACCTCACTTTTTACATTTGTACCCTTCTCTGTGTTGCCACCTGTCGGTGACCCCTTTAGCGTATAAAAGGAGGCCCATGCGCAACGTAGAGGGGGTTCGGAGGTTCGCCAGGTTCGACTGGTTCGGAACCCAGAAAAACACTACGCTCTCTCTCTCTGGAGCAAGAACACAAGATAATCAAACAAGCAGCAGTAGGAGTGTTATCTCTCCGGAGAGCTCCGAAGCTGGGTAAATTGCTCGTGTGCTTCGCCTCAATCTGCTCTTCGTGTGATCTCCGCCCCCCGCCGAACCGAAAGGGGCTCGGTCCGCCGGCCCCATAGGTGTCCGTGGATCAGTTTCCCCGACATGCGTGAACATGCGCCAAGTCGAGTCATTTAAATCATTCAGAGGAGGATACCACCCTATCATACCACATCATAACTATCTCAATAGCATGTTGGCACGCAAGGTAAACCATTATAACTCATAGCTAATCAAGCATGGCACAAGAAACTATGATCTCTAATTGTCATTGCAAACATGTTTATTCATAATAGGCTGAATCAGGAACGATGAACTAATCATATTTACAAAAACAAAAGAGGTCGAGTTCGTACCAGCTTCTCTCATCTCAGCCAGTCCATCATATATCATCATAATTGCCTTTCACTTGCACGACCGAACGATGTGAATAATAATAATAGTGCATGTGCATTGGACTAAGCTGGAATCTGCAGGCATTCAATAAACAGGAGAAGACAAGGCAGTATGGGCTCTTTTGTCATATAAACAATAATACATATAAGAGCCACTTCAACAATTTAATTATGGTCTTCTCCTATCGACCCCCAAAGAAAATAAAAGAAATAAAACTATTTACACGGGAAAGCTCCCAACAAGCAAAAGAAGAACAGGAAATATTTTTGGGTATTCTTTTTAATTACTACTACAAGCATGGAAAGTAAACTAATTAAAATCTACAACTAATTTGTATGGTTTTTCTTCAGGTTTATTAAACACACAAGAAGAAAGCATAAAAAGGGAAATAAACTAGCATGGATGATACAATGAAAAGTATGAGCACCGACATCTAGCAATGAGTGTGTGACATAAATGTAATGTCGGTGGGAAATACATACTCCCCCAAGCTTAGGCTTTTGGACTAAGTTGGTCTATGGCCACGGCTGCCTGGCGGATATCCATAATAATAGTTGGGGTCGTACTGAGAAGAAGAAGAGGAAGACTCCGATTGCCACTGGCTGACAATCATCTCCGGATCCCACTGGTAATTAGACTGTCGTGAAGGATCAACTTGTGGTTCCGGCTCTGGCTCCACGGCTGGTGCAGGGTTCCGGTAGGCGTGAATAGCCTTCAAAGGAACAAGGTACTGGCCTACAGATAAATCAAACAAAGAAGGAGCAGGCAGGGTAATAGTCTCAGGATGATGTTTATTAAAGAACAATTGATATTTAAGCTCTCCTTCCCTAGTCTTAACAATAAAATCATGTGCCACCATACTTTTATAATCTAGATAAACATGAGGCAGCACTTTTTCTTCCTTCTCATAATGCCTAATAGGTATGTTAAAATGTCCAGCTAGGCGTGAAGCATAGATGCCTCCAAAGATGGGGCCCTTGGTATGGTTCAGACTTAACCGTTTGGCAATAATGCCGCCCATACTAACAGAGTTATCACCGTATAAACCGTGGAGAAAAATAATAATATCAGGGATACTAAGGTTTCCACAGTTTCCACGACCAATTAAACAACGACTAGCAAATAATGCAAAATAACGTAAAACAGGAAAATGTATGCTAGTGATTCGTGCATTGGAAACCTTCCTTGTTTCCCCTACAGTGATAGTATCAATAAACCCCTCCACATCATCGCGATGTGGTTCTTCTGTCTTGCCCTGAAAAGGGACTAAACAAACCCGACAAAAATCATAAAGTGACATCTCCTTATGCTCATCATATAAATAAAATCCACCGTAGGTGGTGAGCTCCTAGAATGGAAATGAAAGTTTTGCACAAAGATATTTGTGAGTAAGAGATACTGATCGCACTGGTCGTGGAGGAAAGCGGTGAGGCCTGCATTCTTAGCCAATTCATGAAAATCTACATAAATCCCGGCTGCTCTCAAGAAATCCTCGGAAGGCCATTCACACGCCCGAACATCCGCGGTGCGCGGCAGATTATACTTAGGCTTCGGTGCCTTTTCCTTCGAGCTTTGGCTCGATGAGCCCCTCAAAAGTCTCCTCATCATTTTCTGGAAAATTCTGAAATTTTTAGTAACTTTCAAAATAAAAGTAAACCAAACTCAATAATATTGATAGCAACTACTCCTACAAGTGCCTAGAGCCTATATCATGCATCAAAACTACTTTTAACCATATAAATTTGACATGCAAGCTCAAGAACCGGGTCACCTGAGCAGCAAAAATTTGCAATGAATAAAGCATTAGAACAAAAACTATGGACCAATGGAGGAGTCGCATACCAAGGAACAATCTCCCCAAGCAGTTTTGTGAGAGGTGCTTTGAGCAAGGAGATCAAAAATGGTAGCAAAACGAGCTTAGACTCGGGTTTGAGCTTGTTATTCGTGTTTGTGGGAGGAAGAAGAAGTGTATGGGTGAAAGGATAAGTGGAGGAGGGCCACCATGGGCCCACAAGGCAGGGGGGGCGCCCTCCACCCTCGTGGGCAGGTGGTTGACCCCCCTGCTGTGTTCTCAGTGCCAAATATTCTCAAATATTCTATAAAAAATCATATTTAAATTTCAGGGCATTTGGAGAACTTTTATTTTCGAGGTATTTTTATATTGCACGGATAATCAGATAACAGACAGAAAAATATTTATTTTTATTTTATTTAATATAAATAACAGAAAGTAAAAGTGGGGTATAGAAAGTTGTGCCTTCTAGTTTCATCCATCTCATGATCATCAAAAAGGAATCCACTAACAAGGTTGATCAAGTCTTGTTAACGAACTCATTCTGAATAACGTGGAACCGGAGAAATTTCGAATAACACTATGTCACCTCAATGGGGATATGCACATCCCCAATAATAAGAATATCATATTTCTTCTTGATAGTAGGAAGAGGAAATTCAAAACCTCCAAATATAATCGATGGCATTATTCCAATAGAGTTGATACTATGAACTTGAGGTTGTTTCCTCGGAAAGTGTACCATATGCTCATTACCATTAACATGAAAAGTGACATTGCCTTTAGTGAAATCAATAACAGCCCCTGTAGTATTCAAAAAGGGTCTTCCAAGAATAATAGACATACTATCGTCCTCGGGAATATCAAGAATAACAAAGTCCGTTAAAATAGTAACGTTTGCAACTACAACAGGCACATCCTCACAAATACCGACAGGTATAGCAGTTGATTTATCAGCCATTTGCAAAGATGTTTCAGTAGGTGTCAACTTATTCAAATCAAGTCTACGATATAAAGAGAGAGGCATAACACTAACACCGGCTCCAAGATCACATAAGGCAGTTTTAACATAGTTTCTTTCAATGGAGCATGGTATAGTTGGTACACCGGGATCTCCAAGTTTCTTTGGTATTCCACCCTTAAAAGTGTAATTAGCAAGCATGGTGGAAATTTCAGCTTTTGGTATCTTTCTTTTATTTGTAATTATATCTTTCATGTACTTAGCATAAGGATTGGTTTTGAGCATATCAGTTAATTGCATACGCAAAAAGGTAGGTCCGATCATTTCAGCAAAGCGCTCAAAATCCTCATCATCCTTTTTCTTCGATGGTTTGGGAGGAAAAGGCATGGGTTTCTGAACCCAAGGCTCTCTTTCTTTACCATGTTTCCTAGCAACAAAGTCTTTCTTATCATAATGTTGATTCTTTGATTGTGGGTTATCAAGATCAACAGCAGGTTCAATTTCTATGTCAATATCATTACTAGGTTGAGCATCATTATGAACATTATCATTAACATTATCACTAGATCAGGTTCATTACCAGATTGAGTTTCAGCATCCGAAATAGAAATATCATTTGGATTCTCAGGTGTTTCAACAATAGACTCACTAGAAGCATGCAAAGTCCTATCATTTTTCGTTTTCTTCTTTTTAGAAGAACTAGGTACATCTATATTATTTCTCTGAGAATCTTGCTCAATTCTCTTAGGGTGGCCTTCAGGATACAAAGGTTCCTGAGTCATTTTGCCACCTCTAGTCATAACTCTAACATCATTATCCTTATTCTTGCTATTTATTTCATTGAGCAAATCATTTTGAGCTTTAAGTACTTGTTCTTCTTCAGTGGTAACCATAGAAGCATGTTTACTTATAAGTTTAAGTTCACCTTTAACATTAGCCATATAATCACCCAAGTGTTCAAGAATATTTGAATTGTTTTTCAATTGTCTACCAAAATAAGCATTAAAGCCTTCTTGCTTGGCCATAAATTTATCAAACTCATCTAAGCATGGGCTAGCAAATTTAGTAAATGGGATTTCAGCTTTATCATATCTGTAGAGAGAATTTACCTTTACTACATGTGTCGGGTTATCAAGACCATGAGTTTCTTCTATAGGTAAAGGATTAAGATTATATGTTTCTTCAACAGGCGGTAAATTAAGACCGTGTATTTCTCCAATAGGTGGTAAATTCTTAACATCTTCAGCTTTAATACCTTTTTCTTTCATAGATTTCTTTGCCTCTTGCATATCTTCAGGACTGAGAAATAGAATACCCCTTTTCTTCGGAGTTGGTTTAGGAATAGGTTCAGGAATTGGCTCCGGAGGTGTCCAATTATTTTCATTTGTCAAAATATTATTCAATAGAATTTCAGCTTCATCCGGTGTTCTTTCCCTGAAAATAGAACCGGCACAACTATCCAGGTAATCTCTGGAGGCATCGGTTAGTCCATTATAAAAGATATCAAGTATTTCATTTTTCTTAAGAGGATGATCAGGCAAAGCATTAAGTAATTGGAGAAGCCTCCCCCAAGCTTGTGGGAGACTCTCTTCTTCAATTTGCACAAAATTATATATATCCCTCAAAGCAGCTTGTTTCTTATGAGCAGGGAAATATTTAGCAGAGAAGTAATAAATCATATCCCGGGGACTACGCACACAACCAGGATCAAGAGAATTAAACCATGTCTTAGCATCACCCTTTAATGAGAACGGAAATATTTTAAGGATGTAAAAGTAACGAGTTCTCTCATCTTTAGTGAACAGGGTGGCTATATCATTCAATTTAGTAAGATGTGCCACAACAGTTTCAGATTCATAACCATGAAAAGGATCAGATTAAACCAAAGTAATTAGATCAGGATCAATAGAAAATTCATAATCCTTATCAGTAACAAAGATAGGTGAAGTAGCAAAAGCAGGGTCAGGTTTCATTCTAGCATTTAGAGATTGCTTACTCCATTTAGCTAATAAGCTTTTGAGTTCATTTCTATTTTTGCAAGCTAAAATAGCTAAAGAAGCTTCTTGATAAAAAACATAACCCGTAGGAATAACAGGTGATTCTTCATAATCACTTTCATCAGTATCATCAGATTCAATATTTTCAATTTCTCTAGCTCTAGCAAGTTGTTCATCAAGAAATTTACCAAGCGGCCCAGTAGTATCAAGCATAGAAGTAGTTTCATCATAAGTGCGACATATCAGAACATCAAAACAAATAGCAGAAGTGGCATCATCAATAACATGATAGATCCCATCCAACCCATCACCGTCCAGCAAGCCTCCGATGGAATTACTCACGCACGGAGGTGAGCATCATGAAATTGGTGATGGAGGATGGTTGATGATGACGATGGCAACGGATTCCCCTCTCCGGAGCCCCGAACGGACTCCAGATCAGCCCTCCCGAGAGGTTTTAGGGCTTGGCGGCGGCTCTGTATCGTAAAACGCGATGATTTCTTCTCTCTGATTTTTTTCTCCCCGAAACACAATGTATGGAGTTGGAGTTGGAGTCAGAGAGGCAACAAGGGGCCCATGAGGTAGGGGGCGCGCCCTAGGGGTGCAGGTGCGCCCCTACCCTCGTGGACAGGTGGTGGGCCCCCTGGCCTTCATCTTTTGCAGGTATTTTTCATATTATCTGAAAAGTTGCTCCGTGAAGTTTCAGGTCATTCCGAGAACGTTTGTTCTTGCACATAAATAACACCATGGTAATTCTGCTGAAAACAGCATCAGTCCGGGTTAGTTCCATTCAAATCATGCAAGTTAGAGTCCAAAACAAGGGAAAAAGTGTTTGGAAAAGTAGATACGTTGGAGATGTATCACTCCTCACTCACGAGAAAGTGGCTGGTCACCGGGATGCCCAGTCCCATGCTTTATGCAAATCAAATCAAAATAACTGCAAACAAAACTCCCCCAGGACTCTTGTTAGGTGGAGGCACTCGTTGTTTCGAGCAAGCCATGGATTGATGCTTGTTGGTGGAGGGGAGTATAAACTTTACCATTCTGTTTGGGAACCGCCTATAATGTGTGTAGCATGGAAGATATTGAGATCTCTCGGTTGTTATGTTGACAATGAAAGTATACCGCTCGAAATATTATTCATATCTATTTCAAAATCAAGCTCTGGCACCTCTACAAATCCCTGCTTCCCTCTGCGTAAGGGCCTATCTATTTACTTTTAAGTTGAATCATCATCCTCTTATTAAAAAGCACCAGTTGGAGAGCACCACTGTCATTTGCATCCATTACTGTTAGTTTACATTGAGTATGACTTGACTGGATCTCTTTTACCATGATTACAATGTCTAGTCAGTCCTTGATCTTTAAAGGTGCTCTGCATTTATGTTTTGCGGTCTTAGAAAGGGCTAGCGAGATACCATCTTGTCATATCATATCATGATTGTTTTCAGAAACTGTTGTCATCCGAGATTTATTATTATTGCTCGCTAGTTGATTATGTCATTGATATGAGTAAACATGAGACCTAAGTGTTATTGTGAATATGGTTAGTTCATTATCTTTGTTGAAAACCTAAATGCTGGCTTTACATATTTACAACAACAAGAGCAAACAGAGTTTGTAAAAGTTTTTCTTTATCACTTTCAGTTTATCAACTGAATTGCTTGAGGACAAGCAAAGGTTTAAGCTTGGGGAGTTGATACGTCTCCGTCGTATCTACTTTTCCAAACACTTTTGCCCTTGTTTTGGACTCTAACTTGCATGATTTGAATGGAACTAACCCAGACTGGCGCTGTTTTCAGCAGAATTGCCATGGTGTTATTTTTGTGCAGAAATAAATTTCTCAGAATGACCTAAAAATCAACGGAGAATTATTTTGGAATATATAAAAAATACTGGAAGAAAGATCCAGTCAGGGGGGCCTCCACCTGTCCACGAGGGTGGGGGCGCGCCCCCTGCCTCATGGGCCACCTGAAGCTCCACCGACCTCAACCTTGACTCCATATATTCACTTTCGGGGAGAAAACCCAGAGAGAAGAATTCATCGCGTTTTATGATACGGAGCCGCCGCCAAGCCCTAAACTCTCTCGGGAGGGCTGATCTGGAGTCCGTTCGGGGCTCCGGAGAGGGGAATCCGCCGCCATCATCATCATCAACCTTCCTCCATCACCAATTTCATGATGTTCACCACCGTGCGTGAGTAATTCCATCGTAGGCTTGCTGGACGGTGATGGGTTGGATGAGATTTCATGTAATCGAGTTAGTTTTGTTAGGGTTTGATCCCTAGTATCCACTATGTTCTAAGATTAATGTTTCTATGACTTTGCTATGCTTAATGCTTGTCACTAGGGCCCGGGTGCCATGATTTCAGATCTGAACCTATTATGTTTTCATCAATATATGAGAGTTCTTGATCCTATCTTGCAAGTCTATAGTCACCTATTATGTGTTATGATCCGTTAACCCCGAAGTGACAATAATCGGGATACTTACCGGTGATGACCGTAGTTTGAGGAGTTCATGTATTCACTATGTGTTAATGCTTTGGTCTGGTACTCTATTAAAAGGAGGCCTTAATATCCCTTAGTTTCCATTAGGACCCCGCTGCCACGGGAGGGTAGGACAAAAGATGTCATGCAAGTTCTTTTCCATAAGCACGTATGACTATATTCGGAATACATGCCTACATTACATTGATGAACTAGAGCTAGTTCTGTGTCACCCTAGGTTATGACTATTATATGATCGATCGCATCTGGCATAATTCTCCATCACCGATCCAATGCCTACGAGCTTTTCCTATATTGTTCTTCGCTTATTTACTTTTCCGTTGCTACTGTTACAATTACTATAAAAACCCAAAAATATTACTTTTGCTAATGTTACCTTTTTCCACCGTTACCACTACTATCATATTACTTTGCCACTAAATACCTTGCTGCAGATATTAAGTTTCCAGGTGTGGTTGAATTGACAACTCAGCTGCTAATACTTGAGAGTATTCTTTGGCTCCCCTTGTGTCGAATCAATAAATTTGGGTTGAATACTCTACCCTCAAAAACTATTGCGATCCCCTATACTTGTGGGTTATCAACGTGCACAAAGAGAAGTGGTGCATGCACGACGCACGTACTCCCGTCTCTTTCCCAACCACACCCGCGCGGGTACACGGTGGAGCTCATTTCTGTACGAAAAAGGCAGTCCACGTGGTAATTTGACACGTGTACTGGTTGTCCACTATATGGAGGGAGGATCGTCTACCACGGGTGAACAAACAAATTGTGACTTGACGCGTTATGTTAAAAAAGAGGCAAACCATGTGGGGCCTACCTTAGAGGCAAGGCTCTATATACTGGAGTACTTTTGATGTGTCTCGTTGCTACCTCTTGAGCACTGCGTTGGATTTCCCCAAAGAGGAGAGGATGATGCAGCAAAGTAGCGTAAGTATTTCCCTCAGTTTTTGAGAACCAAGGTATCAATCCAGTAGGAGGCTACGCGCGAGTCCCTCGTACCTACACAAAAACAATAGCTCAAGGCAACCAACGCGCTTAGGGGTTGCCAATCCCTTCACGGTCACTTACGAAAGTGAGATCTGATAGAGATGATAAATAATATTTTTGGTATTTTTGGTATAGACATGCAAAGTAAAAAGTAAAAGGGCAAAGTAAAAAAGCAAAGCAATAATAAAGTGATGGAGATTGATATGATGAGAAAGAGACCCGGGGGCCATAGGTTTCACTAGTGGCTTCTCTCAAGAGCATAAGTATTCTATGGTGGGTGAACAAATTACTGTTGAGCAATTGACAGAATTGAGCATAGTTATGAGAATATCTAGGTATGATCATGTATATAGGCATCACGTCCGAGACAAGTAGACCGACTCCTGCCTGCATCTACTACTATTACTCCACTCATCGACCGCTATCCAGCATGCATCTAGAGTATTAAGTTAAAAACAGAGTAACGCCTTAAGCAAGATGGCATGATGTAGAGGGATAGTTTCATGCAATATGATAAAAACCCCATCTTGTTATCCTCGATGGCAACAATACAATACGTGCCTTGCTGCCCCTTCTGTCACTGGGAAAGGACACCGCAAGATCGAACCCAAAGCTAAGCACTTCTCCCATGGCAAGAAAAACCAATCTAGTAGGCCAAACCAAACCGATAATTCGAAGAGACTTGCAAAGATAACCAATCATACATAAAAGAATTCAGAGAAGATTCAAATATTATCCATAGATAGACTGGATCATAAACCCACAATTCATCGTTCTCAACAAACACACCGCAAAAAGAAGATTACATCGAATAGATCTCCACGAGAGAGGGGGAGAACATTGTATTGAGATCCAAAAAGAGAGAAGAAGCCATCTAGCTACTAACTATGGACCCGTAGGTCTGAAGTAAACTACTCACACTTCGTCGGAGGGACTTGGATGATGATGTAGAAGCCCTCCGTGATCGATGCCCCCTCCGGCGGAGCTCCAGAACAGGCACCAAGATGGGATCTCGTGGATACAGAAAGTTGCGGCGGTGGAATTAGGTTTTTGGCTTTGTATCTGATCATTTGGGGGTACGTAGGTATATATAGGAGGAAGGAGTACGTCGGTGGAGCTTCGAGGGGCCCACAAGGCAGGGGGCGCGCCCTAGGGGGGGCGCCCTCCACCCTCGTGACTGAATCGTGGCTTTCTTGACGGAGGGTCCAAGTCTCCTGGGTCTTATGTGATGAGAAAATCGCGTTCCCGAAGGTTTCATTCCATTTGGACTCCGTTTGATATTCCGTTTCTCCGAAACACTGAAATAGGCAAAAAAACAGCAATTCTGGGCCGGGCCTCAGGTTAATAGGTTAGTCCCAAAAATAATATAAAAGTGGAAAATAAAGCCCAATATAGTCCAAAACAGTAGGTAATATAGCATGGAGCAATCAAAAATTATAGATACGTTGGAGACGTATCAAGCATCCCCCAGCTTAATTCCTGCTCGTCCTCGAGTAGGTAAATGATAAAAACAGAATTTTTGATGCGAAGTGCTACTTGGCATAATTTCAATGTAAATTTTCTTAATTGTGGTATGAATATTCAGATTCAAAAGATTCAAGACAAAAGTTCATGTTGACATAAAAATAATACTTCAAGCATACTAACAAAGCAATTATGTCTTCTGAAAATAACATGGCCAAAGAAAGCTATCCCTACAAAATCATATAGTCTGGCTATGCTCTATCTTCACCACAAAAAGTATTTAAATCATGCACAACCCCGATTACAAGCCAAGCAATTGTTTCATACTTTTTACATTTTCAAAACTTTTTCGATCTTCACGCAATACATGAGCGTGAGCCATGGATATAACACTTTATGTGGAATAGAATGGTGGTTGTGGAGAAGACAAAAAGAGGGGAAGATAGTCTCACATCAACTAGGCATATCAACGAGCTATGGAGATGCCCATCAATAGATATCAATGTGAGTGAGTAGGGATTGCCATGCAACGGATGCACTAAAGCTCTAAGTATATGAAAGCTCAACAAAAGAAACTAAGTGGGTGTGCATCCAACTCGCTTTCTCACGAAGACCTAGGGCATTTTGAGGAAGCCCATCATTGGAATATACAAGCCAAGTTCTATAATGAAAAATTCCCACTAGTATATGAAAGTGACAGAATGAGAGACTCTCTATCATGAAGATCATGGTGCTACTTTGAAGCACAAGTGTGGTAAAAGGATAGTAACATTGTCCCTTCTCTCTTTTTCTCTCATTTTTTTGTTTGGGCCTTCTCTTTTTTTATGGCCTCTTTTTTCCGTCCGGAGTCTCATCCCGACTTGTGGGGGAATCATAGTCTCCATCATCCTTTCGTCACTTGGGACAATGCTCTAAAAATGATGATCATCACACTTTTTATTTTTCTTACAACTCAACAATTACAACTCAATACTTAGAACAAAATATGACTCTATATGAATGCCTCCGGCGGTGTACCGGGATATGCAATGAATCAAGAGTGACATGTATGAAAGAATTATGAACGGTGGCTTTGCCACAAATATGATGTCAACTACATGATCATGCTAGCAATATGACAATGATGGAGCGTGTCATAATGAACGGAACGGTGGAAAGTTGCATGGCAATATATCTCAGAATGACTATGGAAATGCCATGATAGGTAGGTATGGTGGCTGTTTTGAGGAAGGTATTTGGTGGGTGTATGATACCGGCGAAAAGTGTGCGGTATTAGAGAGGCTAGCAATGGTGGAAGGAAGGAAAGTGCGTATAATCCATGGACTCAACATTAGTCATAAAGAACTCATATACTTATTGCAAAAATCTAGAGGTTATCAAAGCAAAGTATTACGCGCATGCTCCTAGGGGGATAGATTGGTAGGAAAAGACCATCGCTCGTCCCCGACCGCCACTCATAAGGAAGACAATCAATAAATAAATCATGCTCCGACTTCATCACATAACGGTTCACCATACGTGCATGCTACGGGAATCACAAACTTTAACACAAGAATTTCTCAAATTCACAACTACTCAACTAGCATGACTCTAATATCACCATCCTCATATCTCAAAACAATTATCAAGCATCAATTTTTTCTTAGTATTCAACGCACTCAAAAGAAAGTTTTACAAATCTTGAATACCAAGCATATTATTATTAAGCAAATTACCATGCTATTAAGACTCTCAAAATAATCTAAGTGAAGCATGAGAGATCAATAGTTTCTATAAAAAAATCCACCATCGTGCTCTAAAAGATATAAGTGAAGCACTAGAGCAAAACTATAAAACTCAAAAGATATAAGTGAAGCACTAGAGTAAAACTATAGAGCTCAAAAGATATAAGTGAAGCACATAGAGTATTCTATAAAATTCCAAATTATGTATGGCTCTCTCAAAAGGTGTGTACAGAAAAGATGATTGTGGTAGACTAACAAGCAAAGACTCAAATCATAAAAGACGCTCCAAGCAAAACACATATCATGTGGTGAATAAAAATATAGCTCCAAGTAAAGTTACCGATAGAAGTAGACGAAAGAGGGGATGCCTTCCGGGGCATCCCCAAGCTTTGGCTTTTAGGTGTCCTTAGATTATCTTGGGGGTGCCATGGGCATCCCCAAGCTTAGGCTCTTGCCACTCCTTGTTCCATAATCCATCAAATCTTTACCCAAAACTTGAAAACTTTACAACACAAAACTTAAAGTAGAAAATCTCGTGAGCTCCGTTAGCGAAAGAAAAAACAAAATACCACTTCAAGGTACTGTAATGAACTCATTATTTATTTATATTGGTGTTAAACCTAATGTATTCCAACTTCTCTATGGTTTATAAACTATTTTACTAGCCATAGATTCATCAAAATAAGCAAACAACACATGAAAAACAGAATCTGTCAAAAACAGAACAGTCTGTAGTAATCTGTAGCTAGCGCAAGATCTGGAACCCCAAAAATTCTAAAATAAATTTCTGGACGTCAGGAATTTATATATTAATCATATTAAAAATAATTAACTAAATATCACTCTCCAAATAAAAATGAAAGCAGTTCTCGTGAGCGCTAAAGTTTCTGTTTTTGACAGCAAGTTCAACAAGACTTTCCCCAAGTCTTCCCAACGGTTCTATTTGGCACAAACACTATTAAACACAAAAACACAACCAAAACAGAGGCTAAATAATTTATTTATTACTAAACAGGAGCAAAAAGTAAGGAATAAAAATAAAATTGGGTTGCCTCCCAACAAGCGCTATCGTTTAACGCCCCTAGCTAGGCATAACAAGCAAGAATAGATCTAGGTATTGCCATCTTTGGTAGGCAATCCATAAGTGGCTCTCATGATAGATTCATATGGTAATTTTATTTTATTTATAGGGAAGTGTTCCATGCCCTTTTTTAATGGAAATTGAAATCTAATATTCCCTTCCTTCATATCAATAATTGCACCAACCGTTCTAAGGAAAGGTCTACCGAGAATAATAGGGCAAGAAGGATTGCAATCTCTATCAAGAACGATAAAATCTACGGGCACAAAATTCCTATTGGCAACAATAAGAACATCATTAATTCTTCCCATAGGTTTATTAATAGTGGAATCCGCAAGATGCAAGTTTAGAGAGCAATCATCAAAATGACGGAAATCTAGCAAATCACACAAAGTTTTGGGAATAGTAGAGACACTAGCACCAAAATCACACAAAGCATAAAACTCATAATCTTTAATTTTAATTTTAATAGTATGTTCCCACTCATCATAAAGTTTTCTAGGGATAGAAACTTTCAACTCAAGTTTTTTCTTCATAAGATTGCATCAAGGCATCAACGATATGTTCGGTAAAGGCTTTATTTTCACTATAAGCATGTGGAGAATTTAGCATGGATTGCAATAAGGAAATACAATCAATTAAATAGCAATTTTCATAATTAAATTCCTTTAAATCCAATATTGTGGGTTTAGCATCATCTAGGGTTTTATTTCTTTTAATCCCACTTTTATCAATTTCATCATCAAGATCTAAATACTCCAAATTTTTAGAATGCCTTCTAGGTAAAGGTGGATCATATTCAGTCCCATCATTATCAAGATTAATATTGCAAAACAAAGATTTAATAGGGGACACATCAATAACTTTTAGATCTTCATCTTTATTTTCATAGGAATTGGAAGAACATGCTTTAATAAAGGCATCTTTCATAGCACGCGTCCTAGCGGTTCTTTCCTTGCACTCATCAATGGAAATTCTCATGGCTTTGAGAGACTCATTGATATCATGCTTAGGAGGAATAGATCTAAGCTTTAAAGAATCAACATCAAGAGAAATTCTATCAACGTTCCTAGCCAAATCATCAATCTTAAGCAATTTTTCTTCAATCATAGCATTAAAATTCTTTTGTGAAGAAATAAATTATTTAATATTAGATTCAAAATCAGAGGGCATCTTATTATAATTTCCATAAGAATTATTGTAGGAATTACCATAATTATTAGAGGGATTACTAGGATAAGGCCTAGAGTTGAAATTTCTTCTATACGAGTTGTTACCAAAATTATTCCTACCAACAAAATTCACATCCATAGATTCATTATTATTCTCAATCAAAGTATACAAAGGCATATCATTAGGATCAGATGAAACACTCTTAGTAGCAAATAATTTCATAAGTTCATCCATCTTTCCACTCAAAACATGAATTTCTTCTATCGCATGCACTTTTTTATTAGTGGATCTTTCAGTGTGCCATAGAGAATAATTAACCATAATATTATCTAGGAGTTTAGTAGCTTCTCCTAAAGTGATTTCCATAAAAGTGCCTCCCGCGGCCGAATCTAAAAGATTTCTAGAAGCAAAATTCAATCCGACATAAATATTTTGTATAATCATCCAAAGATTCAAACCATGTGTAGGGCAATTACGTATCATTAATTTCATCCTCTCCCAAGCTTGTGCAACATGTTCATGATCAAGTTGCTTAAAATTCATAATATCGTTTGTAAGAGAGATGCTTTTAGCGGGAGGAGAATGCTTAGAGATAATTAAAAGCATCTTTGCACTTATTCCATGAATCAATACTATTTTTAGGCAAAGACGAAAACCAAGCTTTAGCACGATCTCTAAGGGAAAAAGGAAATAGCTTCAATTTAACAATATCATTGTCCACATCTTTCTTCTTTTGCATATCACACAAATCAACGAAGCTATTAAGATGGGTAGCGGCATCTTCACTAGGAAGACCGGAAAACGGATCTTTCATGACAAGATTCAGCAAAGCAGCATTAATTTCACAAGATTCAGCATCGGTAAGAGGAGCAATCGGAGTGCTAAGGAAATCATTATTGTTGGTATTGGTGAAGTCACACAATTTGGTATTATCTTGAGCCATCGTGACAAACAAGCAATCCAACACACGAGCAAACAAAAGGCAAACAGGCAAAAAGAGGCAATAGAGAAAGAGAGGGAGGATAGAGAGAGAGAGAGAGAGGGCGAATAAAACGGCAAGGGTGAAGTGGGGGAGAGGAAAACAAGAGGCAAATGGCAAATAATGTAATGCAGGAGATAGGGATTGTGATGGGTACTTGGTATGTTGACTTTTGCGTAGACTCCCCGGCAACGGTGCCAGAAATTCTTCTTGCTACCTCTTGAGCACTGCGTTGGATTTCCCCGAAGAGGAGAGGATGATGCAGCAAAGTAGCGTAAGTATTTCCCTCAGTTTTTGAGAACCAAGGTATCAATCCAGTAGGAGGCTACGCGCGAGTCCCTCGTACCTACACAAAAACAATAGCTCAAGGCAACCAACGCGCTTAGGGGTTGCCAATCCCTTCACGGTCACTTACGAAAGTGAGATCTGATAGAGATGATAAATAATATTTTTGGTATTTTTGGTATAGACATGCAAAGTAAAAAGTAAAAGGGCAAAGTAAAAAAGCAAAGCAATAATAAAGTGATGGAGATTGATATGATGAGAAAGAGACCCGGGGGCCATAGGTTTCACTAGTGGCTTCTCTCAAGAGCATAAGTATTCTATGGTGGGTGAACAAATTACTGTTGAGCAATTGACAGAATTGAGCATAGTTATGAGAATATCTGGGTATGATCATGTATATAGGCATCACGTCCGAGACAAGTAGACCGACTCCTGCCTGCATCTACTACTATTACTCCACTCATCGACCGCTATCCAGCATGCATCTAGAGTATTAAGTTAAAAACAGAGTAACGCCTTAAGCAAGATGGCATGATGTAGAGGGATAGTTTCATGCAATATGATAAAAACCCCATCTTGTTATCCTCGATGGCAACAATACAATACGTGCCTTGCTGCCCCTTCTGTCACTGGGAAAGGACACCGCAAGATCGAACCCAAAGCTAAGCACTTCTCCCATGGCAAGAAAAACCAATCTAGTAGGCCAAACCAAACCGATAATTTGAAGAGACTTGCAAAGATAACCAATCATACATAAAAGAATTTAGAGAAGATTCAAATATTATTCATAGATAGACTGGATCATAAAGCCACAATTCATCGGTCTCAACAAACACACCGCAAAAAGAAGATTACATCGAATAGATCTCCACGAGAGAGGGGGAGAACATTGTATTGAGGTCCAAAAGGAGAGAAGAAGCCATCTAGCTACTAACTATGGACCCGTAGGTCTGAAGTAAACTACTCACACTTCATCGAAGGGGCTTGGATGATGATGTAGAAGCCCTCCGTGATCGATGCCCCCTCCGGCGGAGCTCCGGAACAGGCTCCAAGATGGGATCTCATGGATATAGAAAGTTGCGGCGATGGAATTAGGTTTTTGGCTCCGTATCTGATCGTTTGGGGGTACGTAGGTATATATAAGAGGAAGGAGTACGTCGGTGGAGCTTCGAGGGGCCCACGAGGCAGGCGACACGCCCTAGGCGGGGCGCCCTCCACCCTCGTGACCGCCTCGTGGCTTTCTTGACGGAGGGTCCAAGAGTCTCCTGGGTCTTATCTGATGAGAAAATCGCATTCCCGAAGGTTTCATTCCGTTTGGACTTCGTTTGACATTCTGTTTCTCCGACACACTAAAATAGGCAAAAAACAACAATTCTGGGCTGGTCCTCCGGTTAATAGGTTAGTCCCAAAAATAATATAAAAGTGGAAAAGAAAGCCCAATATAGTCCAAAACAGTAGGTAATATAGCATGGAGCAATCAAAAATTATAGATACGTTGGAGACGTATCACTCGTCAACTTGTAGAACGAGGAGAAGCTTGCTTGTACGCCGTCTCCCCCGCCCACGGGCGCGGTGGCTTGCAGGATGAGGTGAAGCTTGCTTACTACGCCTTACGCCCGCTCCCTCGCCCACACGCGTGGTGGCTCGCAGGACGAGGAGTAAATTTTACTAGTACTCCCTCCGTTTACTCCTCGTCCCTACCTTGGTTAGAGAGATTATCATATTGTTTGGAATATATGTCCTTTAGTAGATTTCAATATGAACTACTAGCACATACTGCAAACACTGATGTATATAGGTGTATTTTAGAGTGTAGATTCACTCATTTTGCTCCGTATGTAGTCCGTATTGAAACGGACGTAATAGTATGCACTCTCCCTCGCCCCTCGACCCTCGCCATGTGGTGGACGTGCAGCAATTCATTCAGTCTCATATAGCCAGAATGATATATATTGCAATACCATTATTGCTCGACTTCCCGAAGAGGCAAAGAGCCAATTGCAAGGTTAATAGTTTGGAGATGCCGAGCGCAAGGTTTATAGGAGAACGAGTAGTAGGTGCCGCGTCATTTATAAATAAAGTTTTTTTCTTTAGTGGCACCTATGCAATATAAATAGGTTCATACGGATAGAAAAGGAAACCGCTCCACTATATACATAGGCAGGACGAGCCTACATGGTTGCTTGCTGGGGTTGCTCTCTTCAGTTTTCACACTCTCTCGCACAAAACCACTGTGGCCACATCTCTAAAATCCCGGCGGATCATGTCCGCCGGGGGAAGGGGTAGATGCTTAGTGTTGATGCAGTCGGCGTCACCGACGGCGAAAACCCATTGTCGGCACGTCCTGATGAGGGGTCCTCGCCATTCTCTCTCACAAAGCCGATGTGGTTGCCTTTGTCCATTGCTCACTGTCGCGACGTGGGTAGTTGCCTCCTCCCGCCGCCCTCCTCTAGGTTGAGCTACGTCCCAACATCCCTCAGGTACAACTCCCTTTACAGCTGGCTTGCACCACTACTCTAGCTGCCCACATCACTCCATGTGGATATTTCTCTACTTCTTGGCCCCGCACATACCTCTACTGGCTTCTACATACTGTATTTGTGATGAGTTCATGTCTCATCAACTAGTCCCAGTAATCTTATTCTAATCGCGCTTCTTCAATTTCTTTGCCACAGGGATGCTCATCTCGATTTTGGTGAAACTGCACAAAATAATCTGATGGTCACAGCGTTGCAAACTTCATTTCTTAGGAAGCACCGACGTTGCCAGGAAATTAAAGCCTGGTTAGGGTTTACGGTTCAAGGGCTAGGAACTGCATGGATCGTTTTCTTTCTTTAGCTGTCTCTATTTCAATGGCTAGGGACTCCATGAGTAGTAGTAGTACTGTACGCCTTACGCCCGCTCCCTCACCCACGCGCGCGGTGGCTCGCAAGACGAGGAGAAAATTTTACTACTCCCTCCGTTTACTCCTTGTCCCTACTACCTTGGTTAGAGAGATTATCATATTGTTTGGAATATATATGTCCTTTAGTAGATTTCAGTATGAACTACTAGTACATACTCCAAACACTGATGTATATAGACGTATTTTAGAGTGTAGATTCACTCATTTTGCTCCGTATGTAGCATAAAGTTGAGGCACTTATTTTGAAATGGAGGGAGTACATATTTTCTATGATCTGTCAATCATTTAGATGCAATAGCATGCATGTTAGTCTCCTTTGTATTTGATGAAATGTTGCAACGGGCAACCTTGGACGCAAGATACATGTAACAGAAGCTGGAAGCTTCATAGCATTGTACTATCTCACTGATAAATTACAGTACGTACTATACAAGTACTTCCTCCGTTCCTAAATATAAGTCTTTGTAGAGATTTCACCATGAACCACATACGAATGTATATATATGCATTTTAAGTGTAGATTCATTCATTTTGTTCCGTATGTAGTCCACCTAGTGGAATCTCTACAAAGACTTATATTTAGGAACAGAGGGAGTACTATGTAAAGAGTTAGGTGTCGCACGGTGTCTAGAAAATATGGTGATAGTGTGAGGTGGGCCATGTAATCGCTGAGCCTGCGTGTTTTCACTGCTCTTGCACTCCACCGTAAGAATGGAGAAAATTGTAATCTAGTAGTACCTCCTTTTGCCGAAAGTGTGGGACATCCAGCAGTCCTACCACCTCAGTAATAATGACCAATGAGCCGTCAAATCACATAGACCCAGCAGTAAGTTGGACGGACGAAGCAACCATCACTCTTGAATCCGCTTCTCCCTTCAATGCAGGTGCCAGTGAGAGGTTGCGTCCGCTCTACCCAGACATGAATGCGGCGCCGATTCTTTGGAGCAGCGCTGACCGTTTCGGGCGGGAAGCGCGTGCGGGCAATCGAGGGGCTTTGGGGCCAGGCTAGTCAGGAGCGGGCGTGGCAGCTGTCCGCCTATCCCTACCGGACGCCCGGAAACGGGAGGATGTACCGACTCTCGCGGCTAAAATCGTACACTACACACCATCTCTTTGTAGGAGTAGGTTGATCTGTCGCTCTCTCTAACACACACATGTTGTTAAACACACACATGCACACGCATACATAGGTTCATAGAATAGGTAAATCGTGTGAGTGCGAAGCCACAAGAAGTGAGATACAAATGGAGTACGTACAAGAAGAGAAGAGGTGCCGAATATTCCATCAAACCTGGACTAAGGAGTAGTACTCCCTCCATCTAGGTGTTAAGTCATCCTATGGAAATCAGATATTCCCAAAATGTTTAGGTTTCGTCCATTAACTTCGCATCTCAATCCCCTCCTGGCCTCGTTGCTAGCGAGCGTTGTTACTTAGGGAGCGTTTGGATCCTTAGCAAGAACAACTTATAGCATAGACGGGCAAGGTTAGGCATTTGGAACTGTTAAAATATGTTAGCTTTTGTGGGCTAACTAGCTTGGGTGGGCTAGAAAAATATTGCTAGCTTAGGAGAGCCAGATCGGCTCGCTTCCGACGGCAAACTTCGCGTAGTAGTAACATAGACTAGTAACATATGCATGTTGTACCAGTCCAAGTTACTCACCACTATGACCAGCCTAAGAAATGTAACCAAACGCTCCTTACTCTGCCTTGTTATCTCCCCCGGAAACCCAATGCATGGAGCGCAACTACGTGTTGATCAGTCAAGAAATCAAAGTCGGCTTGCATGCGAGTTAATACGTGGGCCTGCATGGTAGCTAAAACGGCATCTCTTAGTTGTTTGGATTAGGCTGCCCGTAATGGGAGTATCATACGTAGTATCATGCATGCCAACTAAGCAATTTTGATGAGGTGGCATAGTATTAAATGAAGAAAGAGAGACTTGAGTATCATATCATGATACCATATCATATTAAATGATGTGCTACTTTGTGTCATGCATGGCAATAAATATAGTCCTCTATGATACCAACATTTGATACTATGCATTACGGATGTAGTGTCATAGACTAGTATCATATGCATGATACTAGTATATGATACTCCCCATTACAACCAGCCTTAATTGTTGCGTTTAGAGACAGAAATCAGGGCTTTGATTGGAGGAATGACAGGTCAAGTTTCTCCTTCTCCTCCAATCTGCTTGCACCTAGGTCCCTCTGCACCTTCTAACGTGACTTATTACACCTAGACGGAGGGAGTCGTATGAGATACGGTGGCACACTGACTTAGGTCGAATACAAGTGCCCAAAATTGTGTGCATGTTATAATAAGGATTCACTTAAAATAGTACGTGAGCGAACAAAGGGATCAATTGGACAGTGTTCCCGAGCAGTGGCGAGATGTGTGAAGTAAGATACACCGTTGGCGCTTTTAATTTTTCTTATTAATTTGTTTGTTTCACCCTCTGACTGGTGGGACCCAACGTACTACGTGGAGAGAGGTAAGGTGACTAAGGCTGCATTATTTCTGCACCACTGTGGATAGTCTTACCACCAAAGCCACATGACACGATTATGATTTAAATCCCAATGACTCCCACACACACACAAAAACACGGCATGCTTGTCACACGAATGAAGGAATGTATAAAAGGTTATTTTCCTCTCGTTGAACATAACGGGAGGGTTGTGTAGCTGGTTAGCCTGTTCGCTCATCAAACTTGAGGTCTCGGGTTCGATAACTACACTTGAGCATAATTCGTGCCAGGAGGATTCTTTGACTGGTCAAAATGGATGGATACGGAGCTATACGATCTCGTAGTGACCGTATAATCACCTCATCACGTATAAGCTGCAGCCTCGGTGCTTGTTTTCTAGGGTTTGCACTCTTCACACTCTCTCCAGTATATATATACACGCTGGAGCCTCGGCGCTTGTAGTTTCTCTATTCACACACTCTCACCCTCTCTAGATCTAAACAAGACTTCGTTGGCCTCTCTCTCTCCCTCACTACTGGTCTGCTTGTAGTTGCTCTCTTCACACTCTCTCACCCCCTCTCGAGATCTAAACAAGACTTTGTTGGCCTCTCTCTCTCTCCCCCCACTGCTGGTCAAAGAGCCGGCAGGATCCGTCCACCGGAAGGGAAGGAGGCTTAGCGCTGTCGCCGTAGGCGAGGGAGGGAATCCACTACCGGCGCAGTTGTTCACTTTCACCCAGCGGCGACGTGGGAGGGCCTCCGACCCCTTCTTCTTCACCGCCGTACATAGTGTGGGTCGAACGGCCTCTGGTCGCCCACCGAACCACACCCCAAGAACCTTAAGGTATAATTTACTTATTCCACATGCATTGCTCTAACTGCATGTGGGCTTTTTCCACTTCTGCACTCGAATCTAGGTGTTGGATCAAACAGGAAAGTAGTGGGGAAAGTTGTATACCATGAATCTAGGACGTGGTTCAAAGAGGAAAGGAATGGGGGAAAGTAGTGGGAAAAGTTGTATAGCATGAATCTAGGATGTGGTTCAAAAAGGAAAGGAAGGGGGAAAGTTGTATCGCCTGAATCTAAGACGTGGTTCAAAGAGGACAGGAATGGGGGAAAGTTGTATAGCATAAATCTAGGACGTGGTTCACAGAGGAAAGGAAGTGGGGAAAGTACTAGTACAGATTGGCTATCCAGCACCAACGTTGGTTGAAAAGGGAAAACAATGACAAACACAGTACGCACATCTATAACAAACTGATCTTTTGTTTTGGGGGACAAGGCTGTAGAGTTTGAGCAGGACTAGATTTGTTGCCTCACATATGGAAAGGTGTCTAAAGATAACAAAACTGGGACCAACACAAATATGCTCCTTGGTTGTTTGTTCTTTGTTGCAACAGACTGTGCATCACCCCAGTACATCGGTAAATGCACATGGTGCTGGTGCGTCCACTCTCCCGTGCAACTCTTTAGCTATTGTTAATCTAAGGCCTTGTTTGGTTAAAAACTCCCTAGTCCCTACCTGCATGGTTCCAGGGACTAAGCATGGACTAGAGGTTATTAAATGACATGTTACCCCTAGTAATGAACTAATAGAGACAAGGTGCGATGTGTGGCAGGGGCAACTATTGGAAAAAGTCCCAAAAAGACTCTCCCTCGGGGTCTTCTTTCTTTAGTCCCAAATGCCCACTTTTAGTCCCTAAAAGTCCCTCTTGTTTGGTTTAGATAGGACTGACATGGAGTTTTTTGAGTCCCTCCACCAAAATGTCCCTGTAAACAAGCACCCTCTAATAATGTCGTTGGAAAATTGATGCAATGCCACAGTTAAAAGCAAATTACATGTTTAACGAATTTTATTGTTAATATAATCTCTCTGTTAATATTAATCAATGCCACCGTTTGAGAAATGCTATTGTCTTTCTTTCTTTCCCATTTAGATAAGGTAGATGCTTCTTTTTGTTGGCTTTTGTGTCATCCATCGTTATTGACCACTAGTTGTTTCCTTTGCACCTCTGTGTAAACAGGGTTATCTACTTCACCTTGTTGCCATTCTGACCTTTTATTGCACTGCACAAAACACTTTTGTTTTAAGAGTGTTTTGTGCAGTTCAACCAAAGTGTCACACCGACAACGTTGCTTGATTGCTTGATCTTAGTGGAACTGCACAAGAGGAGATCTTACTTCCTATCCGCATTGGCAAATTTGGTTTAGATCTTCTTCTTGTGAGTTGTTTGAATTCTGCGTCATGAGAGGTCGGTACTAGCCTTCTTTCACATGATTCTGCAGTGTGCTTTCATATGTTGTGCTACTTGTACAGTAATGTTGCTTCATTTTAGTGAACTGCACAAATGGAGACAAGACTTCCAATCTGTATGTGCACCGCAATATCCCATTGAGGTAAGATAAGGATATTTCACAATTGTTGGCCTGTATTTTGCCACTTTCATCAGAAAATTAATGTCATTGTTTAGTGATATACTTGTGCAACCTAATTGACATGCCAAATCTTTCATTGAAGGCGAAGCTTGTCTGTTATTGAACCAAGTGATGAAGGGGAAGAAAAAGTGGAAGAAAACCAAAAATCAACTCATGGTGCTGTAATGAAGCACTCGAACTGTGATGACACAAGTAATGATATAGTTTTGCATCTTAATTTATTGCTATGGCTGGAACGAGCAATTGTTTTTCCACTGATTTGATGTCACCCTTAATGTAATATGTAATTATCTCTACTTGTACAAATAGGGATCTTCTTTGAAGATACCATATATTTTAGTGGAACTGCACAAGAAGATGTTGGAAACATTAATCTAATTGAGGAGTATATAGTAAGCATGGCCACCAAAGTAGATAGCAACAGATGTTGAAATTTTCTCGCCTTGATTTTTGGAAAAAATCTTAAACATTCCGAGAATCGGATGTTATATTGGTGTCCTAAGATTACCTTGGGGTGCCATGGGCATCCCCAAGCTTAGGCTCTTGCCACTCCTTGTTCTATAATCCATCAAATCTTTAACCAAAACTTGAAAACTTCACAACACAAAACTCAACAGAAAATCTCATGAGCTCCGTTAGCGAAAGAAAACAAAACACCACTTCAAGGTACTGTATTGAACTCATTCTTTATTTATATTTGTGTTAAAACTACTGTATTCCAACTTCTCTATGGTTTATAAACTCCTTTACTAGCCATAGATTCATCAAAATAAGCAAACAACACACGAAAAACAGAATCTGTCAAAAACAGAACAGTCTGTAGTAATCTGTAACTAACGCAAACTTCTGGAACCCCATAAATTCTAAAATAAATTTCTAGACGTGAGGAATTTATCTGTTAATCATCTGCAAAAATAATTAACTAAATAACACCCTCGAAATAAAAATGGCAGCAAATCTCGTGAGCGCTAAAGTTTCTGTTTTTTACAGCAAGATCAAAAAGACTTTCCCCAAGTCTTCCCAACGGTTCTACTTGGCACAAACACTAATTAAACACAAAAAACACAATCAAAACAGAGGCTAGATAAATTATTTATTACTAAACAAGAGCAAAAAGCAAGGAATAAAAATAAAATTGGCTTGCCTCCCAACAAGCGCTATCGTTTAACGCCCCTAGCTAGGCATAAAAGCAAGAATAGATTTAGGTATTGCCATCTTTGGTAGGCAATCTATAAGTGGCTCTCATAATAGATTCATGTGGTAATTTAATTTTCTTTCTAGGGAAGTGTTCCATGCCTTTCCTTAATGGAAATTAGAATTTAATATTCCCTTCCTTCATATCAATAATTGCACCAATCGTTCTAAGGAAAGGTCTACCAAGAATAATAGGACATGAAGGTTTGCAATCTATGTCAAGAACAATGATATAGAGGGATAAACTCATGCAATATGATATAAACCCCATCTTTTTGTCCTCGATGGCAACAATACAATACGTGTCGTTTCCCTTTCTGTCACTGGGATCGAGCACCACAAGATTGAACCCAAAGCTAAGCACTTCTCCCATTGCAAGAAAGATCAATCTAGTAGGCCAAACCAAACTGATAATTCGAAGAGACTTGCAAAGATAAACTAATCGTACATAAAAGAATTCAGAGAAGAATCAAATATTGTTCATAGATAATCTGGATCATAAACCCACAATTCATCGGATCTCGACAAACACACCGCAAAAGAAGATTACATCGAATAGATCTCCAAGAGAATCGAGGAGAACTTTGTATTGAGATCCAAAGAGAGAGAAGAAGCCATCTAGCTAATAACTATGGACCCGAAGGTCTGAAATAAACTACTCACACATCATCGGAGAGGCCATGGAGTTGATGTAGAGGCCCTCTGTGATCAATGCCCCCTCCGGCGGAGCTCCGGAAAAGGCCCCAAGATGGTATCTCTCGGGTACAGAAGGTTGCGCGCGGTGGAATTAGGTTTTTGTGGTTCTCCTGGATGTTTGTGGGGTACGTGAACTTATATACTAGGAAGAAGTGGGTCGGTGGAGCAACGAGGGGCCCACGAGGGTGGAGGGCGCACCCAAAGGGGTAGGCGCGCCCCCCTGCCTCGTGGCCTCCTTGATTGTTTCTTGATGCCCACTCCAAGTATCCTGGATCACGTTTGTTGAGAAAATCACGTTCCTGAAGGTTTCATTCCGTTTGGACTTCGTTTGATATTCCTTTTCTGCGAAACACTGAAATAGGCAAAAAACAGCAATTTCGGCTGGGCCTCCGGTTAATAGGTTAGTCCCAAAAATAATATAAAAGTGTAAAATAAAGCCCATTAACATCCAAAACAGATAATATAATAGCATGGAGCAATAAAAAATTATAGATACGTTGGAGACGTATCAAGCATCCCCAAGCTTAATTCCTGCTCGTCCTCGAGTAGGTAAATGATAAAAAAGAATTGCTGATGTGGAATGCTTTCTAACATATTTCTCAATGTAATTTTTCTTTATTGTGGCATGAATGTTCAGATCCGAAAGATTCAAGATAAAAGTTTAATATTGACATAAAAATAATAATACTTCAAGTATACTAACTAAGTAATCATGTCTTCTCAAAATAACATGGCCAAAGAAAGTTATCCCTACAAAATCATATAGTCTGGCTATGCTCTATCTTCACCACACAAAATATTTAAATCATGCACAACCCCGATGACAAGCCAAGCAATTGTTTCATACTTTTGATGTTCTCAAACTTTTTCAATCGTCAAGCAATATATGAGCGTGAGCCATGGATATAGCACTATATATGTGGAATAGAATGGTGGTTGTGGAGAAGACAAAAAGGAGAAGATAGTCTCACATCAACTAGGCGTATCAATGGGCTATGGAGATGCCCATCAATAGATATCAATGTGAGTGAGTAGGGATTGCCATGCAACGGATGCACTAGAGCTATAAGTGTATGAAAACTCAACAAAATAACTAAGTGGGTGTGCATCCAACTTGCTTGCTCATGAAGACCTAGGGCAATTTTGAGGAAGCCCGTCATTGGAATATACAAGCCAAGTTCTATAATGTCAAATTCCCACTAGTATATAAAAGTGATAACATAGGAGACTCTCTATCATGAAGATCATGGTGCTATTTTGAAGCACAAGTGTGGAAAAAGGATAGTAACATTGTCCCTTCTCTCTTTTTTCTCTCATTTTTTATTTGGGCCTTCTTTTTTTGCCTCTTTTTCTTTCTTTTCTTTCTTTCTTTTTTTCTTTCTTTTTTTCTTTCTTTTTTATTTTTCGTTCGGAGTCTCCTCCCGACTTGTGGGGGAATCATAGTCTCCATCATCCTTTCCTCATTGGGACAATGCTCTAATAATGATGATCATCACACTTTAATTTACTTAAAACTCAAGAATTACAACTCAATACTTAGAACAAAATATGACTCTATGTGAATGCCTCCGGCGGTGTACCGGGATATGCAATGAATCAAGAGTGACATGTATAAAGAATTATGAATGGTGGCTTTGCCACAAATACGATGTCAACTACATGATCACGCAAAGCAATTATGACAATGATGAAGCGTGTCATAGTAAATGAAACGGTGGTAAGTTGCATGGCAATATATCTTGGAATGGCTATGGAGATGCCATGATAGGTAGGTATGGTGGCTGTTTTGAGGAAGGTATATGGTGGGTTTATGGATCCGGCGGAAGTTGCACGATACTAGAGAGGCTAGCAATGGTGGAAGGGTGAGAGTGCGTATAATCCATGGACTCAACATTAGTCATAAAGAACTCACATACTTATTGCAAAAATCTATTAGTTATCAAAACAAAGTATTACGCGCATTCTCCTAGGGGGATAGATTCGTAGGAAAAGACCATCGCTCGTCCCCGACCGCCACTGATAAGGAAGACAATCAATAAATAAATCATGCTCCGACTTCATCACATAACGGTTCACCATACGTGCATGCTACGGGAATCACAAACTTTAACACAAGAATTTCTCAAATTCAGAACTACTCAACTAGCATGACTCTAATATCATCATCTCCATATCTCAAAACAATTATCAAGTATCAAACTTCTCATAGTATTCAATGCACTTCTATAAAAGTTTTTATATTATTCCTAAAAGAAAATTTCCATGTTGTTATAAAGGAATCTCAAAATAATATAAGTGAAGCATGAGAGATCAATTATTTCTATAAAATAAAACCATCGCCGTGCTCTAAAAGATATAAGTGAAGCACTAGAGCAAAAACTATATAGCTCAAAAGATATAAGTGAAGCACGTAGAGTATTCTAATAAATTTCAAATCATGTGAGTCTCTCTCAAAAGGTGTGTACAGAAAGGATGATTGTGTTAAAATAAAAAGCAAAGACTCAAATCATAAAATATGCTCCAAGCAAAACACATATCATGTGGTGAATAAAAATATAGCTCCAAGTAAAGCTACCAATGGACGAAGACGAAAGAGGGGATGCCTTCTGGGGCATCCCCAAGCTTTGGCTTTTTGGTGTCCTTATATTACCTTGGGGTGCCATGGGCATCCTCAATCTTAGGCTCTTGCCACTCCTTGTTCCATAATCCATCAAATCTTACCCAAAACTTGAAAACTTCACAACACAAAACTCAACAGAAAATCTCATGAGCTCCGTTAGCGAAAGAAAACAAAACACCACTTCAAGGTACTGTATTGAACTCATTATTTATTTATATTGGTGTTAAACCTACTGTATTACAACTTCTCTATGGTTTGTAAACTCCTTTACTAGACATAGATTCATCAAAATAAGCAAACAACACACGAAAAACAGAATCTGTCAAAAACAGAACAGTCTGTAGTAATCTGTAACTAACGCAAACTTCTGGAACCCCATAAATTCTAAAATAAGTTGCTGGACGTGAGGAATTTATCTGTTAATCATCTGCAAAAAGAATTAACTAAATATCACTCTCGAAATAAAAATGGCAGCAATTCTCGTGAGCGCTAAAGTTTCTGTTTTTTACAGCAAGATCAAAAAGACTTTCCCCAAGTCTTCCCAACGGTTCTACTTGGCACAAACACTAATTAAACACAAAAAACACAAACAAAACAGAGGCTAGATAAATTATTTATTACTAAAGAGGAGCAAAAAGCAATTAATAAAAATAAAATTGGGTTGCCTCCCAACAAGCGCTATCATTTAACGCCCCTAGCTAGGCATAAAAGCAAGGATAGATCTAGGTATTGCCATCTTTGGTAGGCAATCCATAAGTGGCTCTCATAATAGATTCATATGGTAATTTAGTTTTCTTTCTAGGTAAGTGTTCCATGCCTTTCCTTAATGGAAATTGGAATCTAATATTCCCTTCCTTCATATCAATAATTGCACCAATCGTTCTAAGGAAAGGTCTACCAAGAATATGACATGAAGGATTGCAATCTATGTCAAGAACAGTGAAATATACGGGCACATAGTTCCTATTTGCAAAAATAAGAACATCATTAATTCTTCACATAGGTTTCTTAATAGTGGAATCCGTAAGGTGCAAGTTTAAAGAACAATCATCAAATTCACGGAATCCTAGCAAATCACATAAGTTTTCGGAATCGTGGAAACACTAGCACCCAAATCACACAAAGCATAGCATTCATGATCTTTAATTTTAATTTTAATAGTAGGTTCCCACTCATCATAAAGTTTTCTAGGGATAGAAACTTCCAACTCAAGTTTTTCTTCATAAGATTGCATCAAAGCATCAATGATATGTTTAGTAAAAGCTTTATTTTGACTATAACCACGAGGAGAATTTAGCACAGATTGCAACAAGGAAATACAATCTATCAAAGAGAAATTATTATAATTAAATTCCTTGAAATCCAAAATAGTGGGTTCATTGATATCTAAAGTTTTGACCTCTTCAATCTCACTTTTACCAATTTTTGCATCAAGATCTAAAAACTCTGAATTTTTGGAACGCCTTCTAGGTAAAGGTGGCTCATCTTCAGTCCCATCATTATCAAGATTCATATTGCAAAACAAAGATTTAATAGTAGATACATCAATAACTTTTAGATCTTCATCTTTATTTTCATAGAAACTAGAAGAACACGCTTTCACAAAGCAATCTTTCTTAGCACACATCCTAGCGGTTATTTCTTTGCACTCATCAATGGAAATTCTCATGGCTTTGAGAGACTCATTGATATAATGCTTAGGTGTAATATATCTAAGTTTCAAAGAATCAACATCAAGAGAAATTCTATCAGCGTTCCTAGCCAATTCATCAACCTTAAGCAATTTTTCTTCAAGCAAAGCATTGAAATTCTTTTGTGAATTCATAAACTCCTTAACAGTAGTCTCAAATTCAGAGGGCATCTTATTAAGATTTCCATAAGAATTGTTGTAGGAATTACCATAATTATTAGAGGAATTACTATGGCACGACATAGGATTAAAGTTTCATCTATACGCGTTGTTACCAAAATTATTCCTACCAACAAAATTCACATCCATAGATTCATTATTATTCTCAATCAAGGTAGACAAAGGCACATCATTAGGATCAGAGGAAACACTCTTATTAGCAAACAATTTCATAATTCATCCATCTTTCCACTCAAAACATTAATTTCTTCTAACGCATGCACTTTTTTATTAGTAGATCTTTCGGTGTACCATTGAGAATAATTAACCCTAATATTATCTAGGAGTTTAGTAGCTTCTCCTAAAGTGTTTTCCATAAAAGTGCCTCCCGCGGCCGAATCTAAAAGATTTCTAGAAGCAAAATTCAATCCGACATAAATATTTTGTATAATCATCCAAAGATTCAAACCATGTGTAGGGCAATTACGTATCATTAATTTCATCCTCTCCCAAGCTTGTGCAATATGTTCATGATCAAGTTGCTTAAAATTCATAATATCGTTTGTAAGAGAGATGCTTTTAGCGGGAGGAGAATACTTAGAGATAATTAAAAGCATCTTTGCACTTATTCCATGAAACAATACTATTTTTAGGCAAAGACGAAAACCAAGCTTTAGCACGATCTCTAAGGGAAAAAGGAAATAGCTTCAATTTAACAATATCATTGTCCACATCTTTCTTCTTTTGCATATCACACAAATCAACAAAGCTATTTAGATGGGTAGCGACATCTTCACTAGGAAGGCCAGCGAATTGATCTTTTATGACAAGATTCAACAAAGTAGCATTCATTTCACAAGATTCAGCATCGGTACGAGGAGCAATCAGAGTGCTAAGAAAATCATTATTGTTGGTATTGGCAAAGTCACACGATTTAGTATTGTCTTGAGCCATCATGACAAGCAAGCAATCCAACACACGAGCAAACAAGAAGCAAGCAAAAAAGAGGCGAACGGAAAAAGAGAGGGCGAATAAAACGGCAAGGGTGAAGTGGGGGAGAGGAAAACGAGAGGCAAATGGCAAATAATGTAATGCGAGGGATAAGAGTTTGTGATGGGTACTTGGTATGTCTTGAATTGTGCGTAGACTCCCCGGCAAAGGCGCCAGAAATGGCTCGTTGTCGGGAGTCAAATCTTGACTTGACTTGGCGTGAATCTCCCCGGCAACGGTGCCAGAAATCCTTCTTGCTACCTCTTGAGCACTGTGTTGGTTTCCCTTGAAGAGGAAAGGGTGATGCAGTAAAGTAGCGTAAGTATTTCCCTCGGTTTTTGAGAACCAAGGTATCAATCCAGTAGGGGATCACGCTCGAGTCCCACACACCTACAAAAACAAATAAGAACCTCGCAACCAACGCGATAAAGGGGTTGTCAATCCCTTCACGGTCACTTACGAGAGTGAGATCTGATAGATATGATAAGATAATATTTTTGGTATTTTTATGATAAAGAGAAATAAAGATGCAAAATAAAATAAATGACAATAGAAATAGTTAAGTGTTGGAAGATTAATATGATGGAAGATAGACCCGGGGGCCATAGGTTTCACTAGTGGTTTCTCTCAAGAGCATAAGTATTACAGTGGGTAAACGAATTACTGTCGAGCAATTGATAGAATTGAGCATAGTTATGAGAATATCTAGATATGATCATGTATATAGGCATCTTGTCCGTGACAAGTAGACCGAAACGATTATGCATCTACTACTATTACTCCACACATCGACCGCTATCCAGCATGCATGGAGTATTAAGTTCATAAGAACAGAGTAATGCTTTAAGTAATATGACATGATATAGAGGGATAAACTCATGCAATATGATATAAACCCCATCTTTTTATCCTCGATGGCAACAATACAATACGTGTCGTTTCCCTTTCGGTCACTGTGATCAAACACCGCAAGATTGAACCCAAAGCTAAGCACTTCTCCCATTGCAAGAAAGATCAATCTAGTAGGCCAAACCAAACTGATAATTCGAAGAGACTTGCAAAGATAAACCAATCATACATAAAAGGATTCAGAGAAGAATCAAATATTGTTCATAGATAATCTGGATCATAAACTCACAATTCATCGGATCTCGACAAACACACCGCAAAAGAAGATTACATCGAATAGATCTCCAAGAGAATCGAGGAGAACTTTGTATTGAGATCCAAAGAGAGAGAAGAAGCCATCTAGCTAATAACTATGGACCCGAAGGTCTGAAGTAAACTACTCACACATCATCGAAGAGGCCATGGAGTTGATGTAGAGGCCCTCTATGATCAATGCCCTCCGGTGGAGCTCCGGAAAAGGCCCCAAGATGGGATCTCTCAGGTACAGAAGGTTGCGGCGGTGGAATTAGGTTTTCATGGTGCTCCTGGATGTTTGCGGGGTACGTGGACTTATATAGGAGCAAGAAGTAGGTTGGTGGAGCAACGAGGGGCCCACGAGGGTGGAGGGTGCTATGTCTCGAGCTAGCGTTGGTTTTCCCCAAAGAGGAGGGGGTGATGCAGCACAGTAGCGTAAGTATTTCCCTCAGTTTTTGAGAACCAAGGTATCAATCTAGTAGGAGGTCACGCGCAAGTCCCTCGTACCTGCACAAAACGGTAGCAACTCGCAACCAACGCTTAGGGGTTGTCAATCCCTTCACGATCACTTACGAGAGTGAGATCTGATAGAGATAATATTTTTGGTATTTTTGGTATAAAGATGCAAAGTAAAAAGTAAAAGCAAAACAAGTAAAATAAAGTAATGGATATTGATATGATGAGAATAAACCAGGGGGCCATAGGTTTCACTAGTGGCTTCTCTCAAGAGCATAGATATTCTACGGTGGGTGAACAAATTACTGTTGAGCAATTGATAGAATTTAGCATAGTTATGAGGTTATCTAGGTATGATCATGTATATAGGCATCACGTCCGTGACAAGTAGACCGACTCCTGCCTGCATCTACTACTATTACTCCACTCATCGACCGCTATCCAGCATGCATCTAGAGTATTAATTTAAAAACAGAGTAACGCCTTAAGCAAGATGACATGATGTAGAGGAATAAATTCATGCAATATGATAAATACCCCATCTTGTTATCCTCGATGGCAACAATACAATACGTGCCTTGCAACTCTTTCTGTCACTGAGTAAGGACACCGCAAGATTGAACCCAAAGCTAAGCACTTCTCCCATTGCAAGAACTACCAATCTAGTTGGCCAAACCAAACGGATAATTCGAAGAGACTTGCAAAGATAACTCAATCGTACATAAAAGAATTCAGAGAAGATTCAAATATTATTCATAGATAAGTTGGATCATAAACCCACAATTCATCGGTCTCAACAAACACACCGCAAAAAGAAGATTACATCGAATAGATCTCCACGAGAGAGGGGGAGAACATTGTATTGAGATCCAAAAAGAGAGAAGAAGCCATCTAGCTACTAGCTATGGCCCCGAAGGTCTGAAGTAAACTACTCACACTTCATCGGAAGGGCTATGGTGTTGATGTAGAAGCCCTCCGTGATGGATGCCCTCTCCGGCGGAGCTCCGGAACAGGCCCCAAGATGGGATCTCGTGGATACAGGAAGTTGCGGCGGTGGAATTAGGTTTTTGGCTCCGTCTTTGGTCTAATGGGGGTACGTAGGTATATATAGGAGGAAGGAGCACGTCGGTGGAGCTCCGAGGGGCCCACGAGTCAGGGGGGCGCGCCCTCCACCCTCGTGACCTCCCCGGAAACTTCTTGGAGTAGGGTCCAAGTCTCCTGGATCACGTTCGGTGAGAAGATCACGTTCCCGAAGGTTTCATTCCGTTTGGACTCCATTTGATATTTTGTTTCCTCGAAATACTAAAATAGGCAAAAAAACAGCAATTCTGGGCTGGGCCTCCGGTTAATAGGTTAGTCCCAAAAATAAAAGTGGAAAATAAAGCCCAATATAGTCCAAAACAGTAGATAAAGTAGCATGGAGCAATAAAAAATTATAGATACGTTGGAGACATATCAGGCATCCCCAAGCTTAATTCCTGCTCGTCCTCGAGTAGGTAAATGATAAAAAGAGAATTTTTGATGCGGAGTGATACTTTGGCATAATTTCAATGTAAATCTTCTTAATCATGGTATGAATATTCAGATCCGAAAGGTTCAAGACAAAAGTTCATATTGACATAAAAATGATAATACTTCAAGCATACTAATCAAACAATTATGTCATCTCAAAATAACATGGCCAAAGGAAGTTCATCCCTAGAAAATCATATAGTTAGGCTATGCTTCATTTTCGTCACACAAAGATGTTCCCAACTTCTATACCCCCGATGACAAGCCAAGCAATTGTTTCATACTCAAATAATCTCAAACTTTTTCAACCTTCACGCAATACATGAGCGCGAGCCATGGACATAGCACTATGGGTGGTATAGAATATGATGATGGGGATTGTGTGGAGAAGACAAAAAAGGAGAAAGTCTCACATCAATGAGGCTAATCAATGAGCTATGGAGATGACCATCAATTGATGTTAATGCAAGGAGTAGGGATTGGCATGCAACGGATGCACTAGAGCTAAGAATGCTCAAGAAAAGAAAACTAGTGGGTGTGCCTCCAACTTGCTTGCTCATGAAGACCTAGGGCATTTTGAGGAAGCCCATCATTGGAATATACAAGCCAAGTTCTATAATGAAAAATTCCCACTAGTATGAACAAGACAAATTATGAGACTCACTATATGAAAATCATGGTGCTACTTTGAAGCACAATATATGAGACTTACTACATGAAGAACAAGGTGCTACTTTGAAGCACAAGTGTGGAAAAAGAGATAGTAGCATTGCCCTTTTTATTTTCTCTTTTTTGGGCCTTTCTTTTTTTCCTTTCTTTTTGGCCTTTATCTTTTTTTTGATTGGGCAATGCTCTAATAATGATGATCATCACACTTCTATTGATTACAATATAATGATTACAACTCGATACTAGAACAAGATATGACTCTATATGAATGCCTCCGGCGGTCTACCGGGATGGTGCAATGAATCAAGAGTGACATGTATGAAAAATAATGCATGGTGGCTTTGCCACAAATACGATGTCAACTACAAGATCATGCAATGGCAATATGACAAAAGTAAAGCATGTCATGATGATGATGATGATGATGATGATGATGGAAGTTGCATGACAATATATCTCGGAATGGCTATGGAAATGCCATGATAGGTAGGTATGGTGGCTGTTTTGAGGAAGATATAGAGAGGTTTATGTGTGAAAGAGTGTATCATATCACGAGGTTTGGATGCATCGGCGAAGTTTGCACCAACTCTCAATGTGAGAAAGGGCAATGCACGATACCGAAGAGGCTAGCAAGTGGTGGAAAGGTAAAAGTGCGTATAATCCATGGACTCAACATTAGTCAAAAGAACTCATATACTTATTGCAAAAATATAGAAATCATCAAAAATCAAGTACTACGTGCATGCTCCTAGGGGGATAGATTGGTAGGAAAAGACCATCGCTCATCCCCGACCGCCACTCATAAGGATGCACAAGCCAGGTACACTTCATGCTTCAAATTTGTTACGCAACTTTAACCATACGTGCATGCTACGGGACTTGCTAACTTCAACACAAGTATTTCTCAAATTCACAACTACTCAACTAGCACGACTATGATATTATCACCTCCATATCTCAAAACAATTATCAAGCATCAAACTTATCTTAGTATTCAACCCACTAAAAAGAAAGTTTCACATATCTTGAATACCAAGTATATTAACATTAAGCAAATTACCATGTTATTAACGACTCTCAAAATAATCTAAGTGAAGCATGAGACATCAAGTTTCTTTAAAACAAACCACCACCATGCTCTAAAAGATCTAAGTGAAGCACTAGAGCAAAAATTATCACGCTCAAAAAGATATAAGTGAAGCACATAGAGTAAACTATCAAGCTCAAAAGATATAAGTGAAGCACATAGAGTATTCTAACAAATTTCAATTCATACATGGCTCTCTCAAAAGGTGTGTACAGCAAGGATGATTGTGGTAGACTAACAAGAAAAGACACAAATAATACAAGACGCTCCAAGCAAAACACATATCATGTGGTGAATAAAAATATAGCTCCAAGTAAATTACCGATGGAAGTGGACGAAAGAGGGGATGCCTTCCGGGGCATCCCCAAGCTTTGACTTTTTGGTGTCCTTGGATTATCTTGGGGGTGCCATGGGCATCCCCAAACTTAGGCTCTTTCCACTCCTTGTTCCATAATCCATCAAAAGAATTCACCCAAAACTTGAAAACTTCACAACACAAAACTCAATAGAAATCTCGTGAGCTCTGTTAGAGAAAGAAAACAAAAGACTACTTTAAGGTACTGTAGTGAACTTGTTCTTTATTTGTATTGGTATTAAACATACTGTATTCCAACTTCTCTATGGTTTATAAACTATGTTACTAGCCATAGATTCATCAAAATAAGCAAACAATACACGCAAAACAGAATCTGTCAAAAACAGAACAGTCTGTAGTAATCTGTTACTAACGCAAACTTCTGGAACCCAAACAATTCTACCAAAATTAGAAGACCCGGGCAATTTGTTTATTGATCAGAAGCAATTGGAATCACTATTTTATCACGTTCTGGCGATTTTTGACAATTCGGGCACTGAGCGCAAAGATTCTGAAAATTACAGCAAGATCAAATAACTATCTTCCAAGAAGATCTAATAGGTTTAACTTGGCACAAACACTAATTAAAAGATAAAACCACATCTAAACAGAACCTAGATGGATTATTTATTCCTAAACAGAACCAAAAACAAAAAACACAAAATAAAATTGGGTTGCCTCCCAACAAGCGCTATCGTTTAATGCCCCTAGCTAGGCATAAAAGCAAGGATAGATCTAGGTATTGCCATCTTTAGTAGGCAATCCATAAGTGGCTCTCATGATAGATTCATATGGTAATTTTATTTTCTTTTTAGGAAAGTGTTCCATGCCCTTCTTTAAGGGAAATTGGAATTTAATATTCCCTTCCTTCATATCAATAATTGCACCAAACGTTCTAAGGAAAGGTCTACCAAGAATAATGGGACATGAAGGATTGCAATCTATATCAAGAACGATAAAATCTACAGGCACATAATTCCTATTTGCAATAATAAGAACATCATTAATTCTTCCCATAGGATTTTTAATAGTGGAATCCGCAATATGCAAGTTTAGAGAGCAATCATCAAAGTCATGGAAATCTAACAAATCACACAAAGCTTTGGGGATAGTAGAGACACTAGCACCCAAATCACACAAAGCATGAAACTCGTAATTTTTAATTTTATTCTTAATTGTAGGTTCCCACTCATCATGGAGTTTTCTAGGGATAGAAACTTTCAACTCAAGCTTTTCTTCATAAGATTGCATTAAGGCATCAACAATGTGTTCGGTAAAGGCCTTATTTCGACTATAAGCATGAGGAGAATTTAACACGGATTGCAACAAGGAAATACAATCAATTAAAGAGCAATTTTCATAGTTAAATTACTTGAGATCCAAAATAGTGGGTTTAGCAATATCTAGATTTTTATTTCTTTCAATCCCTTTTTTATCAATTTCATCATCAGGATCTAAAAACTCAGCATTCTTAGAACGCCTTCTAGGTAAGGGAAGATCATAATCAGATTCATCAAGATTCATATTGCAAAACAAAGATTTAATAGGGGACACATCAATAACTTTTAGATCTTCATCTTGATTCTCATAGTTATTCGGTTTAGCGGCCATCTTATTAACTAAGGTGGCTTGCATATCCGAAATTTCAGCGGTCATTTTTTCAAGATGAGCAATTTGGGCTCTTACACCATCAAATTCTTTGGACATATCATCGAGCTCTTTATTCATATAACTCATAAAACTCTTTTGTTCCTTAAGCTCGTTTCTAAAGAAATTATTATGCTCAAATTGCAAGACCATAAACTTCCTGACATTGTTTTCGATATCTTCTAGCCTTTTAAGGTGAAGATCACCAAAATTAGGTAAGGCCGTCGTGACGAACAAGCAAGCAAACTAACACACGAGCAAACAAAAGGCAAAGGGAAAAAGAGGAGGAGATTGGGAAAGAGAGGGCGAATAAAACGGCAAGGGTGAAGTGGGGGAGAGGAAAACGAGAGGCAAATGGCAAATAATGTAATGCGAGAGATAGAGATTGTGATGGGTACTTGGTATGTTGACTTTTGTGTAGGCTTCCCCAAAAACGGTGCCAGAAATGGCTCATTGACGGGAGAGTAAATCTTGATTTGACTTGGCGTAGGCCTCCCCGGCAACGGCGCCAGAAATGGCTCGTTGACGGGAGAGTAAATCTTGACTTGACTTGGCGTAGGCCTCCCCGGCAACGGCGCCAGAAATCCTTCTTGCTACGTCTCGAGCTAGCGTTGGTTTTCCCCGAAGAGGAGGGGGTGATGCAGCACAGTAGCGTAAGTATTTCCCTCAGTTTTTGAGAACCAAGGTATCAATCCAGTAGGAGGTCACGCGCAAGTCCCTCGTACCTGCACAAAACGGTAGCAACTCGCAACCAACGCTTAGGGGTTGTCAATCCCTTCACGGTCACTTACGAGAGTGAGATCTGATAGAGATAATATTTTTGGTATTTTTGGTATAAAGATGCAAAGTAAAAAGTAAAAGCAAAATAAGTAAAATAAAGTAATGGATATTGATATGATGAGAATAAACCAGGGGGCCATAGGTTTCACTAGTGGCTTCTCTCAAGAGCATAGATATTCTACGGTGGGTGAACAAATTACTGTTGAGCAATTGATAGAATTTAGCATAGTTATGAGGTTATCTAGGTATGATCATGTATATAGGCATCACGTCTGTGACAAGTAGACCGACTCCTGCCTGCATCTACTACTATTACTCCACTCATCGACCGCTATCCAGCATGCATCTAGAGTATTAAGTTAAAAACAGAGTAACGCCTTAAGCAAGATGACATGATGTAGAGGAATAAATTCATGCAATATGATAAATACCCCATCTTGTTATCCTCGATGGCAACAATACAATACGTGCCTTGCAACTCTTTCTGTCAATGAGTAAGGACACCGCAAGATTGAACCAAAAGCTAAGCACTACTCCCATTGCAAGAACTACCAATCTAGTTGGCCAAACCAAACGGATAATTCGAAGAGACTTGCAAAGATAACTCAATCATACATGAAAGAATTCGGAGAAGATTCAAATATTATTCATAGATAAGTTGGATCATAAACCCACAATTCATCGGTCTCAACAAACACACCACAAAAAGAAGATTACATCGAATGGATCTCCACGAGAGAGGGGGAGAACATTGTATTGAGATCCAAAAAGAGAGAAGAAGCCATCTAGCTACTAGCTATGGACCCAAAGGTCTGAAGTAAACTACTCACACTTCATCGGAAGGGCTATGGTGTTGATGTAGAATCCCTCCATGATGGATGCCCTCTCCGGCGGAGCTCCGGAACAGGCCCCAAGATGGGATCTCGTGGATACAGGAAGTTGCGGCGGTGGAATTAGGTTTTTGGCTCCGTCTTTGGTCTAATGGGGGTACGTAGGTATATATAGGAGGAAGGAGCACGTCGGTGGAGCTCCGAGGGGCCCACGAGGCAGGGGGGCGCGCCCAGGGGGGGCGCCCTCCACCCTCGTGACCTCCCCGGAAACTTCTTGGAGTAGGGTCCAAGTCTCCTGGATCACATTCGGTGAGAAGATCACGTTCCCGAAGGTTTCATTCCGTTTGGACTCCGTTTGATATTCTGTTTCCTCGAAATACTGAAATAGGCAAAAAACAGCAATTCTGGGCTGGGCCTCCGGTTAATAGGTTAGTCCCAAAAATAATATAAAAGTGGAAAATAAAGCCCAATATAGTCCAAAACAGTAGATAAAGTAGCATGGAGCAATCAAAAATTATAGATACGTTGGAGACGTATTAGAGGGCGCGCCCGGGGGGTAGGCGCGCCCCCTGCCTCGTGGCCTCCTAGATTGTTTCTTAACGCCCACTCGAAGTCTCCTGGATCACGTTTGTTGAGAAAATCACGTTCCCGAAGGTTTCATTCCGTTTGGACTTTGTTTGATATTCCTTTTCTGCGAAACACTGAAATAGGCAAAAAACAACAATTTGGGCTGGGCCTCCGGTTAATAGGTTAGTCCCAAAAATGATATAAAAGTGTAAAATAAATCCCATTAACATCCGAAACAGATAATATAATAGCATGGAGCAATCAAAAATTATAGATACATTGGAGACGTAACAACATGCCGGATTTCATTACATTTCATAGTTTCTTCAACTAAAAAGGGGTGCGCTGGAGGTATAATTAATTAACCGAAGCTACCCACCTGTGTCCGGCTGAGCCAAACAGAAGCTTAAGTGACTTAACTGCATGTGCATTTGTGTAACTGACATGTGGCCCGGATGCCTATTGGGCCCACGTGTCAGTCAGCCATCTGCACCAGCAGTTAAGTAGAAGCAGCGTCCTTCTCCAACATAGCTCTCCGACTCCACATCGTCGCCAAGAAGCTAACCTGCCGTCAGTGGTCAACCCGCCTAGCTTGTCATAGCAATTAGGGCAACTAGGAGCCCAATGATCAGGATCCCCACATGACAAACACCTTTCTTCTTGTCATTCTTCTTCTTGAAGTTCGTGGGTCGCACAGCCTTGTTCTTCCCATCAAACTTTGCTTTACCATCAAACTTGCCCTTGTTCTTGAACTTGTGGGGCTGAAAGTGTTTCTTCTATACCAGATTGGCACTAGATCCTCCCTCAATTCCTCGAGCATGTGTGTCCTTTGCTCTCGCCTTTTCTTCCACATTAAGAGTGCCAATGAGATCCACGAAGGAGGAAGCTTAGTGATGATACCTCCGGCAACAAACTTGTCCGGTAGCATACAACTGAAGTGCTCATGTTCTCTATAAAATGACTGTATCTCATGAGCTTGCTCAACCACGGAGCGCTCTTCAATCATCCTGTAATCATAGAATTGCTCCATGATGTACAACTCAGTGCCAGCAACCGGAGGGTAGCAGCGGTGGCCTTACTTGGACCCGAGAGGCGGCGACCTACCTGAAGGAAATATGCCCTAGAGGCAATAATAAAGTTATTATTTATTTCCTTATATCATGATAAATGTTTATTATTCATGCTAGAATTGTATTAACCGGAAACATGATACATGTGTGAATACATAGACAAAACAAAAGTGTCACTAGTATGCCTCTACTTGACTAGCTCGTTGAATCAAAGATGGTTATGTTTCCTAACCATAGACAAAGAATTGTCATTTGATTAACGGGATCATATCATTAGGAGAATGATGTGATTGACTTGACCCATTCCGTTAGCTTGGCATTTGATCGTTTAGTTTATTGCTATTGCTTTCTTCATGACTTATACATGTTCCTATGACTATGAGATTATGCAACTCCGGTTTACCGGAGGAACACTTTGTGTGCTATAAAACGTCACAACGTAATTGGGTGATTATAAAGGTGCTCTACAGGTGTCTCCAAAGGTACTTGTTGGGTTGGCGTATTTTGAGATTAGGATTTGTCACTCCGATTGTCGGAGAGGTATCTCTGGGCCCACTCGGTAATACACATCACTTAAGCCTTTCAAGCATTGCAACTAATGAGTTAGTTGCGAGATGATGTATTACGTAACGAGTAAAGAGACTTGCCCGTAACGAGATTGAACTAGGTATTGAGATACCGACGATTGAATCTCGGGCAAGTAACATACCGATGACAAAGGGAACAACGTATGTTGTTATGCGGTTTGACCGATAAAGATCTTCGTAGAATATGTAGGAGCCAATATGAGCATCCAGGTTCCGCTATTTCTCGGTCATGTCTACACAGTTCTCAAACCCATAGGGTCCGCACGCTTAAAGTTTGATGACGGTTATATTATGAGTTTATGTGTTTTGATGTACCGAAGGTAGTTCGGAGTCCCGGATGTGATCACGGACATGACGAGGAGTCTCGAAATGGTCGAGACATGAAGATTGATATATTGGACGTGTAGCAACCAGACCTCAAACAGTCTGACCTCTGTGTATAAGTGTCATCCCTGGATCGGTAATGCTGACACACACAGTACTTGAAGGATTTATAACAGAGTGGAAATCACACACTTATTACATCGAATGTCTCAAAAGAGAACTTATTACAATGAATATGGCTTAAGGCCATCTAATATGATAACAGCGGAAGGCATGGAAGATAAAGTGAGTCCATCAACTCCAACGGCATCACTAAGTGAAAGACCACGACCTAAGGCTCCTTACTCGTTGTCTGAAAAGTCTGCAACATGATACGTTGCAGCCTGAAAACGGGTCAGCACATAGAATATGTTGGCAAGGTAACACAAGAGAATAATGAACAGAATAAAGCTATCACTATATGCATATATGGCTGGTGGAGGCTGTATGGTTGATATGTTTTGCGTAAAGCCAATTTTCCCTACTGCAAAGGAATATATTTTATTTAACTACAAAATTTGTTGAAAACATTGAGAATGGTAAACCCCATCTCAATCCCAATTAAAAGTAATCATTAACCCAAACAAAAATTATATAATTAAGAGTGATGAGATCCACATGATAATCCAAGAACTAGATACTCAAGATGTCCATAACCGGGGACACGGCTAACCATGATTAGTTTGTACACTCTGCAGAGGTTTGTGCACTTTTTCCCACAAGACTCGATCTCCTCCGTTGGATTTCTCGCACTACATAATGTTTGAGAAACGGATGACCGAGACAGTCTTTCAGAAGCGTTAGCACCTTACGATGGGTAGACCGGTACACCTACATCCCCTACATCTGCTAGTCTACCACTGTAAGAGTTCACACAACTTATTCAACTATGCTAGAGCCCATAATAGCATGTGGCTGCACTCGGAAGTTTCCAGTATGAATAATCTTATGATCCCATTGAGCCTGGGTGGCAGTCCATAGGAGAATCACACGATACCCCGGGATTTCCAAAAAAATACAGGCAATCACTGGGTTCCCGAGGTGCCTCAATCCACCTAGATGTGTATTAAAGTTGTCACCTTAAATTGAACCATTAATTAACAATACTCACATCTATCATGAAAACTCTCAAACCCAATCCACGTCGACGAGCATAGCATAGCAGTATAAGCATAACGTAGAAGTAACTCCCAGGGTTTGATAATAAACAGCGTAATAGGTTCCTACCTCATCAACTACTTCCCAACCCACAGTTTAATTCAGATCCTAGCCATGCAATGTTTGAGGGTTGATCTAATGCAATAAAACTGGGTAGTAAAAGGTATGATTAAAGTGTTACTTGCCTTGCAGATGATCCGCGAAACCTAGAGACTCTTAGTAGCACGCTTCGCACTCCGGGTGTTCTATCGCAAACAAACAAGCATACAATAAGCAATCAAGCAAGGGCATGGGTAAAACTCGAATAAGAGATCTAACTAGAAAGTTCAACTTAAGAACTCCGGTTTGCAAAAAGAATCAAATCAAACGAAGCAACAAAACTCAAACGGCGAAAGAAACAGGCTTCGTTTAGTAATCTGGACTAAAGTCAAATTTTACAGTAGCAAAAACTTGTTTAAGTTGATTAAACGGAAAGAGGGTTCCGAGACGAAACTCTAGGCGTTTGAATCGCCTGATTCCGTTAAAAGAGCAAAAAGTTATACTAAAACAAAAATCGGATCAGAAATCGCGATCGAAAATAATCGCGGAAAATCCGAGAAAAAGAAAAACTGACAAACAGGCTAACGAATGAACATTCGCTGTCTGTGGCTAAACTGTGAAAACCGTTCGCTAAAATGAACGTAAAAACAGGCGTTCGCTAAATAACTGAACCGAAAAAAATAAACCGAACCGGATCTAAAAAAACGGATCTAGGGTTTTCGAAAAAAACCAAAACGGTTTTCTCATGAAAACCGAGGCAACTACCTCGAGGTCCGGCGAGGGTCCGGCGCTTCGGCGTGGCGGCGTGGGGCGCGGCACGGCGGCGGGTGGCAGGCGGCGCGGCGCGAGCGAGGCTAGGGTTAGGGTTAGGACGCGGAGGCGGAGGCGGCTTGGGCTGGTCGGGGGCTCGGGGCCACGGCTTATAAGGGCCGGCCCAAGGAGTCATGGCCACTTACGGCCCGGAGTCGGTTCGCCTCTTTTTTTAAAAAAATAATTCCGACGCTCAGAAAATAAAAGAAAAGAAATACTAAACAGAGTCCAAAAATCCTGAAATAAAGTTTCCCCGTCCTCTAAAAATAAGCCGGACAAGGTGAACATTTATTTGGGCCTAAAATGCAATTTTGAAAAACGCACTTTTTTCCTAATGGAAATAAAATAGCAATAAAACTCTGAATAAAAATCTTATTTGATTTTAATATTAAATCTTCGATATTTCTCTATTTTGATGAAGTCATTTTATCCTCTCTCTTTTATTTTTATAAAAGAAATAATCGAAGAGTAAATAATTAAAATCAAACGATCCTCTTTTCAAAATTCGAAAAAACTCGAATATGAAAATAACGAAATCCCCAACTCTCTCCGTGGGTCCTTGAGTTGCGTAGAATTTATAGGATCAACCAAAATGCAATAAAATATGATATGCAATGATGATCTAATGTATAACATTCCAAAATGAAAATTTGGGATGTTACAGGACGACTATATTCGGACACCGGAATGGTTCCAGGGGTTATCGGATATATACCGGAGTATCGAGGGGTTACCGAAACCCCCCCGGGGGTTATTGGGCGGTGGCAGGAGGTGGCGCGCGGCCCCCTTGCCCCAATCCGAATTGGGAAAGGGAAGGGGGCGGCGGCCCCCCTTCTCCTTCCTTCTCTCCACCTCCTCCTTCACCCTTCTCCTAGTTGGAATAGGAAAGGGGGGCAAAACCTACTTGGAGTAGGATTGCCCCCCCCTTGGGCGCGCCTCCTCCTCTTGGCCGGCCCCCTCCTCCTTCCACCTTTATATACGGAGGAGGGGGGCACCCCATAGACACAACAATTGATCTCTTAGGTCTTTTAGCCGTGTGCGGTGCCCCCCTCCACCATAATCCACCTCGGTCATATCGTAGAGGTGCTTAGGTGAAGCCCTGCGTCGGTAGAACATCATCATCGTCACCACGCCGTCGTGCTGACAGAACTCTCCCTCAAAGCTCGGCTGGATCGAAGTTCGAGGGGCGTCATCGAGTTGAACGTGTGCAGAACTCGGAGGTGTCGTGTGTTCGGTGCTTGATTGGTCAGATCGTGAAGACGTACGACTACATCAACCGCGTTGTGCTAACGCTTCCGCTTTCTGTCTACGAGGGTACGTGGACACACTCTCCCCTCTCATTGATATGCATCACCATCATCTTGCATGTGCGTAGGAATTTTTTTGAAATTACTACGTTCCCCAACACTACCGTGTTCTACTCTTCCTCGTTTTCTGTGTGGCGTGGCCTCGTTGGCAGCGGGGCGGGGCCTCGACGGAGCTGGCAATATCCTCTGTCTCGTTGCCGGCAGGCGGCGCCTCGGCGGAGCGGGGGAAATCCTCCCCCTTGTTGCCGGCAAGGTGGGGCCTCGGCAGAGCCAGCGGTGTCCTCTGCCTCGCTGTTGGAGCCGCGGGGCCTCGACGGAGCAGGGCCTCGTCGACGCCAGCGGAGCGAGGACTCGTCGGAGCCGGCATTGTCCTCTGCCTCGTCCTCGGTCTTGCCAAATAGCGCCTTGCCCGCTTCATCGCCATCTTTGTAGGCGGTCGCAGCCTCCGCCATCCGCATGCGGTACCGCCAGCGCTTGAGGCGGCCCTCGTGGGCGGAGCGGTACGAGTCGAGCAGCGCCTCCTGCTCCGCCCGCTCCGCGACGATCTGCTCCTCCGCCTACAGGTGCTTGATAACCCGCAAGTATAGGGGATCGCAACCGTTTTCGAGGGTAAAGTATTCAACCCAAATTTATTGATTCGGCACAAGGGGAGCCAAAGAATACTCTCAAGTATTAGCAGCCGAGTTGTCAATTCAACCACACCTGGAAACTTAATATCTGCAGCAAAGTATTTAGTAGCAAAGTAATATGATAGTAGTGATAACGGTAACAAAAGGTAACGGTAGTAAAAGCAATGTTTTTGGTATTTTGTAGTGATGGTAGCAATAGCAACGGGAAAGTAATTAGGCGAAGAACAATATGTGGAAAGCTCGTAGGCAATGGATCGGTGATGGAGAATTATGCCGGATGCGGTTCATCATGTAACAGTCATAACCTAGGGTGACACAGAACTAGCTCCAGTTCATCAATGTAATGTAGGCATGTATTCTGAATATAGTCATACGTGCTTATGGAAAAGAACTTGCATGACATATTTTGTCCTACCCTCCCGTGGCAGCGGGGTCCTTATGGAAACAAAGGGATATTAAGACCTCCTTTTAATAGAGAACCGGAACAAAGCATTAACACATAGTGAATACATGAACTCTTCAAACTACGGTCATCACCGGCTAGTATCCTGATTATTGTCACTTCGGGGTTAACGGATCATAACACATAATAGGTGACTATAGACTTGCAAGATAGGATCAAGAACACTCATATATTGATGAAAACATAATAGGTTCAGATATGAAATCATGGCACTCGGGCCCTAGTGACAAGCATTAAGCATAGCAAAGTCATAGCAACATCAATCTCAGAACATAGTGGACACTAGGGATCAAACCCTACCAAAACTAACTCGATTACATGATAGATCCCATCCAACCCATCACCGTCTAGCAAGCCTACGATGGAATTACTCAAGCACGGCGATGAGCATCACGAAATTGGTGATGGAGGATGGTTGATGATGACGATGGCGACGGATTCCCCTCTCCAGAGCCCCGAACAGACTCTAGATCAGCCCTCCCGAGAGGTTTTAGGGCTTGGCGGCGACTTCATATCGTAAAACGCGATGATTTCTTCTCCCTGATTTTTTTCTCCCTGAAACTCAATATATGGAGTTGGAGTGGGAGAGGCAACAGGGGGCCCACGAGGTAGGGGGCGCGCCCCCCACCCTCATGGAGAGGTGGTGGGGCCCTGGCCTTCATCTTTTGCAGGTATTTTTCATATTTTCTGAAAAGTCGCTGCGTGAAGTTTCAGGTCATTCCGAAAACGTTTGTTCCTGCACATAAGTAACACCATGGTAATTCTGCTGAAAACAGCGTCAGTCCGGTTTAGTTCCATTCAAATCATGCAAGTTAGAGTCCAAAACAAGGGCAAAAGTGTTTGGAAAAGTAGATACGTTGGAGACGTATCAACTCCCCCAAGCTTAAACCTTTGCTTGTCCTCAAGCAATTCAGTTGACAAACTGAAAGTGATAAAGAAAAACTTTTACAAACTCTGTTTGCTCTTGTTGTTGTAAATATGTAAAGCCAGCATTCAAGTTTTCAGCAAAGATTATAACTAACCACATTTGCAATAACGCATAGGTCTCAAGTTTACTCATATCAATAGCATAATCAACTAGCGAGCCATAATAATAAATCTCGGATGACAACACTTTCTCAAAACAATCATAATATGATATAACAAGGTGGTATCTCGCTAGCCCTTTCTAAGACCGCAAAACATAAATGCAGAGCACCTTTAAAGACCAAGGACTGACTAGACATTGTAATTCATGGTAAAACAGATCCAGTCAAGTCATACACAATGTAAACTAACAGTAATGAATGCAAATGACAGCGGTGCTCTCCAATTGGTGCTTTTTAATAAGAGGATGATGACTCAACATGAAAGTAAATAGATTGGCCCTTCGCAGAGGGAAGCAGGGATTTGTAGAGGTGCCAGAGCTCGGTTTTGAAACAGAGGTGAATAATATTTTGAGCGGTATACTTTCATTGTCAACATAACAACCAAGAGATGGCGATATCTTCCATGCTACACACATTATAGGCGGTTCCCAAACAGAATGGTAAAGTTTATACTCCCCCTTCCACCAACAAGCATCAATCCATGGCTTGCTCGAAACAACGAGTGCCTCCAACTAACAAGAGTCCCAGGGGGAGTTTTGTTTGCAATTATTTTGATTTAGTTTGCATAAAGCATGGGACTGGGCATCCCGGTGACCAGCCATTTATCTCGTGAGTGAGGAGCGGAGTCCACTCCTCTTGAGAATAACCCGCCTAACATGGAAGATACGGACATCCCTAGTTGATACATGAGCTATTCGAGCATACCAAATAGGATATTTATTTGAAGGTTTAGAGTTTGGCACATACAATTTCACTTGGAACGGCAGGTAGATACCGTATATAGGTAGGTATGTTGGACTCATGTGGAATAACTTTGGGGTTTAAGGAGTTTGGATGCACAAGCAGTATTCCCGCTTAGTATAGGTGAAGGCTAGCAAAAGACTAGGAAGCGACCAGCTAGAGAGCAACAACAGTCATTAACGTGCATTAAAATTAATCAACACCGAGTGCAAGCATGAGTAGGATATAATCCACCATGAACATAAATATCATGAAGGCTATGTTGATTTTGTTTCAACTACATGCGTGAACATGCGCCAAGTCAAGTCACTTAAATCATTCAGAGGAGGATACCACCCTATCATACCACATCACAACCATTTTAATAGCATGTTGGCACGCAGGGTAAACCATTATAACTCATAGCTAATCAAGCATGGCACAAGAAACTATGATCTCTAATTGTCATTGAAAACATGTTTATTCATAATAGGCTGAATCAAGAACGATGAACTAATCATATTTACAAAAACAAAAGAGGTTGAGTTCATACCAGCTTTTCTCATCTCAGTCAGTCCATCATATATCGTCATAATTGCCTTTCACTTGCACGACCGAACAATGTGAATAATAATAATAGTGCACGTGCATTGGACTAAGCTGGAATCTGCAGGCATTCAATAAACAGGAGAAGACAAGGCAATATGGGCTCTTTTGTCAGATAAACAATAATGCATATAAGAGCCACTTCAACAATTTAATTATGGTCTTCTCCTATTGACCCCCAAAGAAAAGAAAAGAAATAAAACTATTTACACGGGAAAGCTCCCAACAAGCAAAAGAAGAACATGAAATCTTTTTGGTCTTTCTTCTTTTTAATTACTACTACAAGCATGGAAATTAAACTAACTAAAAGCTACAACTGATTTTTTTTGGTTTTTCTTAAGGTTTATTAAACACACAAGAAGAAAGCATAAAAAGGAAAATAAACTAGCATGGATGATACAATGAAAAAGTATGAGCACCGACATCTAGCAATGAGTGTGTGAACATAAATGTAATGTCGGTGAGAAATACATACTCCCCCAAGCTTAGGATTTTGGCCTAAGTTGGTCTATGGCCACGGCTGGCCTGGCGGATATCCATAATAGTAGCCGGGGTCGTACTGCGATGCAGCGGCTATCGCCTGCTGAGCTGCAGCGTGGCGACGAGCGGCCTCCTCTCTCCTCTCGTACTCATCTGCCTCCTCTCTGGTAATAGTATATCTTCCTCTTGCCTGATAATCAAAGAAGGCAGGAGCAGGGAGAGTAATACGGACAGCACGACGTCTGACAAAGATTAGTCGATACTGGAGAGATGATTCGTTCCTCTCGACAAACTGGTGGTGAACCATAGCATTAAAATCTAGATAAGCAGGAGGTAATTCAATATCATCTTCGCGTATGGCTATACCAAGAAAATTAGCTATGCGGGTTGCATAAATTCCAACAAAGAAATTTCCATTAAGTCTATTAATATGCAACATACATGCAACAATGGCTCCCAAATTATATGATTTGTCTCCTAACACAGCACTCCTAAGAATACTGAGATCGGGGACACACATGTGGCATGCCTTATCTTTACCATTAATGCATCTACCTATAAAGAGAGCAAAATAATGTATAGCTGGAAAGTGAATGCTCCCTATGGTACCTTGTGTAATATCTCTAGATTCTCCCACAGTTATGCTAGCAAGAAAATCTCTAAATTCATATTTGCGAGGATCCCTTATACTACCCCATTGTGGAAGTTTGTAAGCAGTGGTAAAATCCTCTAAGTCCATAGTGTAAGATTTATCATAAAGATCAAACAAGACAGTTGGAGAATTATGTGAAGTTAAAAATTCAAACCTCCTCACAAAGGTACTGGTGAGGTTGTGATACTAGCTGTACTTCTCTTCCTCGAAGCTCACAAGATCAGCATTAGGCAAATATGCGTTGAATTCTTCCTTAATTCCCGCTCGATCCATAAAGTTCTCAGAAGGCCATTCACAAGGACGCACTGGAGCGTCTCTTGGTGGCTCGTCATCAGCATCCCGCATTGCAAGCCTGGGTCCTTGCTTCCTTGAAGAACCACCTTGGAACATTTTCCTAAGCATTTTTCTTCCTCTGAAAAATTCTGAATTTTTTAGTAACTTCAAAATAAAAGTAAACCAAACTCAATAATATTGATAGCAACTACTCCTACAAGTGCCTGGGGCCTATATCATGCATCAAAACTACTTGGAACCATATAAATTTGACATGCAAGCTCAAGAACAGGGTCACGTAAGCAGCAAAAATTTGCAATGAATAAAGCACTAGAACAAAAACTAATTGGACCAATGGAGGAGTCACATACCAAGGAACAAACTCCCCAAGCAGTTTTGTGAGAGGTGCTTTGAGCAAGGAGATCGAAAATGGCAGCAAAACGAGCTTGGACTCGGGTTTGAGCTAGATATTCGTGTTTGGGGAGAAAGAAGGAGTGTATGGGTGAAAGGATAAGTGGAGGAGGGCCACCGTGGGCCCACGAGGCAGGGGGCGCCCAGGGGGTAGGGCACGCCCTCCACCCTCGTGGGCAGGTGGTTGACCCCCCTGTTGTGTTCTTAGTGCCGAATATTCTCAAATATTCTACAAAAAATCATATTTAAATTTCAGGGCATTTGGAGAATTTTTATTTTTGAGGTATTTTTATATTGCACGGATAATCAGATAACAGACAGAAAATATTTATTTTTATTTTATTTAATTTAAATAACAGAAAGTAAAAGTGGGGTACAGAAGGTTGTGCCTTCTAGTTTCATCCATCTCATGATCATCAAAAGGAATCCACTAACAAGGTTGATCAAGTCTTGTTAATGAACTCATTCCGAATAACATGGAACCGGAGAAATTTCGAATAACACTATGTTACCTCAACGGGGATATGCACATCCCCAATAATAAGAATATCATATTTCTTCTTGGCAGTAGGAAGAGGAAATTCAAAACCTCCAAATATAATCGATGGAATTTTTCCAATAGAGTTGATACTATGAACTTGAGGTTGTTACCTCGGAAAGTGTACCGTATGCTCATTACCATTAACATGAAAAGTGACATTGCCTTTAGTGCAATCAATAACAGCCCCTGCAGTATTCAAAAAGGGTCTTCAAAGAATAATAGACATACTATCGTCCTCGGGAATATCAAGAATAACAAAGTCCGTTAAAATAGTAACGTTTGCAACTACAACAGGCACATCCTCACAAATACCGACAGGTATAGCAGTTGATTTATCAGCCATTTGCAAAGATATTTCAGTAGGTGTCAACTTATTCAAATCAAGTCTATGATATAAAGAGAGAGGCATAACACTAACACCGGCTCCAAGATCACATAAAGCAGTTTTAACATAATTTCTTTAAATGGAGCACGGTATAGTGGGTGCTCCTTGATCTCCAAGTTTCTTTGGTATTCCACCCTTAAAAGTATAATTAGCAAGCATGGTGGAAATTTTAGCTTCCCGTATCTTTGTTTTATTTGTAATAATATCTTTCATGTACTTAGCATAAGAATTGGTTTTGAGTATATCAGTTAATCGCATACGCAAAAAGATAGGTCTAATCATTTCAGCAAAGCGCTCAAAATCCTCATCATCCTTTTTCTTGGATGGTTTGGGAGGAAAAGGCATGGGTTTCTGAACTCATGGTTCTCTTTCTTTACCATGTTTCCTAGCAACAAAGTCTTTTTTATCATAACATTGATTCTTTGATTGTGGGTTATCAAGATCAACAGCAAGTTCAATTTCTATGTCATTATCATTACTAGGTTGAGCATCATCATGAACATTATTATTAACATTATCACTAGTTTCAGGTTCATTACCAGATTGTGTTTCAGCATCAGAAATAGAAATATCATTTGGATTCTCAGGTGTTTCAACAATAGGATCACTAGAAGCATGCAAAGTCCTATCATTTTTCTTTTTCTTCTTTTTAGAAGAACTAGGTACATCTATATTATTTCTCTGAGAATCTTGCTCAATTCTCTTAGGGTTGCCTTCATGATACAAAGGTTCCTGAGGCATTCTACCAGTTCTAGTAGCCACTCTAACAGCATTATCATTATTCTTACTATTTAATTAATTGAGCAAATCATTTTGAGATTTAAGTACTTGTTCTACTTGAGTGGTAACCATAGAAGCATGTTTACTAATAAGTTTAAGTTCACCTTTAACATTAGCCATATAATCACCCAAGTGTTCAAGCATATTTGAATTGTATTTCAATTGTCTACCAAAATAAGCATTAAAGTCTTCTTGCTTAGCCATAAATTTATCAAACTCATCTAAGCATGGGCTAGCAAATTTAGTAAATGGGATTACAGGTTTATCATATCTATAGAGAGAATTTACCTTTACTACCTGTGTCCGGTTATCAAGACCATGAGTTTCTTCAATAGGTAATGGATTAAGATTATATGTTTCTTCAATAGGCGGTAAATTAAGACCATGTATTTCTTCAATAGGAGGTAAATTCTTAACGTCTTCAGCTTTAATACCTTTTCTTTCATAGATTTGTTTACCTCTTGCATATCTTTAGGACTGAGAAATAGAATACCCCTCTTCTTCGGAGTTGGTTTAGGAATAGGCTCAGGAATTGGCTCCGGAGGTGTCCAATTATTTTCATTTGTCAACATATTGTTCAATAGAATTTCAGCTTCATCTAGTGTTCTTTCCCTGAAAACAGAACCAACACAACTATCCAGGTGATCTTTGCAGACATCGATTAGTCCATTATAAAAGATATCAAGTATTTCATTTTTCTTAAGAGGATGATCAGGCAACGCATTAAGTAATTGGAGAAGCCTCCCCCAAGCTTGTGGGAGACTCACTTCTTCAATTTGCAATAAATTATATATATCCCTTAAAGGAGCTTGTTTCTTATGAGCAGGGAAATATTTAGCAGAGAAGTAATAAATCATATCCTGGGGACTACGCACACAACCAGGATCAAGAGAATTAAACCATATCTTAGCATCACCCTTTAATGAGAACAAAAATATTTTAAGGATGTAAAAGTAACGAGTTCTCTCATCTTTAGTGAACAGGGTGGCTATAATTTAGTAAGATGTGCCATAACAGTTTCAGATTCATAACCATGAAAAGGATCAGATTCAACCAAAGTAATTATATCAGGATCAACAGAGAATTCATAGTCCTTATCAGTAACAAAGATAGGTGAAGTAGCAAAAGCAGGGTCAGGTTTCATTCTAGCATTTAGAGATTGCTTACTCCATTTAGCTAATAACATTTTGAGTTCATTTCTATTTTTGCAAGCTAGAATAGCTAAAGAAGCTTCTTGATCAAAAACATAACCCTTAGGAATAACAAGTGATTCTTCATCATCACTTTCATCAGTATCATTAGATTCAATAGTTTCAATTTCTCTAGCTCTAGCAAGTTGTTCATCAAGAAAATCACTAAGTGGCACAGTAGTATTAGGCATAGAGGTAGTTTCATCATAAGTATCATGCATAGCAGAAGTGGCATCATCAATAAGATGCGACATATCAGAACGAATAGCAGAAGCAGGTGTAGGTGTCGCAAGCTTACTCAAAACAGAAGGTGAATCAAGTGCAGAGCTAGATGGCAGTTCCTTACCTCCCCTCGTAGTTCAGGGATAGATCTTGGTTTTTGGATCTCTCAAGTTCTTCATAATGATAAGCAAATATATATCCCAAGTGACTCAAAGAATAGAGCTATGCTCCCCGGCAACGGCGCTAGAAAATAGTCTTGATAACCCGCAAGTATAGGGGATCACAACAGTTTTTGAGGGTAAGTATTCAACCCAAATTTATTGATTCGACACAAGGGGAGCCAAAGAATACTCTCAAGTATTAGCAGATGAGTTGTCAATTCAACCACACCTGGAAACTTAACATATGCAGCAAAGTATTTAGTAGCCAAGTAATATGATAGTAGTGATAACGGTAACAAAAGTTAACGGTAGTAAAAGCAATGTTTTTGGTATTTTGTAGTGATGATAGCAATAGCAACGGGAAAGTAATTAAGCGAAGAACAATATGTGGAAAGCTCGTAGGCAATGGATCGGTGATGGAGAATTATGCCGGATGCGGTTCATCATGTAACAGTCATAACCTAGGGTGACACAGAACTAGCTCTAGTTCGTCAATGTAATGTAGGCATGTATTATGAATATAGTCATACGTGCTTATGGAAAAGAACTTTGCATGACATCTTTTGTCCTACCCTCCCGTGGCAGCAGGGGCCTTACGGAAACTAAGGGATATTAAGGCCTCCTTTTAATAGAGAAACGGAACAAAGCATTAACACATAGTGAATACATGAACTCCTCAAACTACGGTCATCACCGGTAAGTATCCCGATTATTGTCACTTCGGGGTTAACGGATCATAACACATAATAGGTGACTATAGACTTGCAAGATAGGATCAAGAACACTCATATATTGATGAAAACATAATAGGTTCAGATCTGAAATCATGGCACTCGGGTCCTAGCGACAAGCATTAAGCATAGCAAAGTCATAGCAACATCAATCTCAGAACATAGTGGACACTAAGGATCAAACCCTAACAAAACTAACTCGATTACATGATAGATCCCATCCAACCCATCACCGTCCAGCAAGCCTACAATGGAATTACTCACGCACGGCGGTGAGCATCATGAAATTGGTGATGGAGGATGGTTGATGGTGACGATGGCGACGGATTCCCCTCTCCGGAGCCCCGAACGGACTCCAGATCAGCCCTCCCGAGAGGTTTTAGGGCTTGGCGGCGGCTCCGTATCGTAAAACACGATGATTTCTTCTCCCTGATTTTTTTTCTCCCTGAAACTCAATATATGGAGTTGGAGTTGGAGTCGGAGAGGCAACAGGGGGCCCACGAGGTAGGGGGCGCGCCCTAGGGGGCAGGCGCGCCCCCACCCTCGTGGAGAGGTGGTGGGCCCCCTGGCCTTCATCTTTTGCAGGTATTTTTCATATTTTCTGAAAAGTCGCTCCGTGAAGTTTTAGGTCATTCCAAGAATGTTTGTTCCTGCACATAAATAACACCATGGTAATTCTGCTGAAAACAGCGTCAGTGGTTAGTTCCATTCAAATCATGCAAGTTAGAGTCCAAAACAAGGGCAACGGTGTTTGGAAAAGTAGATACGTTGGAGACGTATCAGTGCTCCTAGAGGAGGTGGTGGTTGTAGGCGGCGTCGGCCTGCGCCTCCCTAAACTGCTCCTCACGCTTCTGCCTCACCGTGTCCATTTATTAGGCACGAGCCTTGCCGATAGTCATGGTGCAATGCACCAGCGAGGATGGCGTGGAGGAGGGGGTTGGCGCTGGATCGTCGACTACCATGTTCTTCATTGGGACCTCGTCATCCTCCAACTGCCTGCCGGCCAGCCAGTCGGCAGCAATGGCTGCCATCTCCTTGTGGTCTGTCGTCCGCCCGTCCCGAAGAGCGCTGGAGCACAAGGAAGCCATGGTGGGAAGTAGTGGTGTGGACAGGAGAATAGGAATGGATGCGGATGACTGCGGCTATGGTCGGCGCAGCAGTTTATATAGCAATGGTGGGCGGCGGTGGGATGGACGTGTCGCGCCGGAGTAGCCGCCTCGGCAACCGCATATCATTAATGTGGGCAGCAGAAGGACGGACGGATGACACTTGTGTCGTTTGAAGGCGGAGCAATCGTATGCACCGGGAAGCGGGGCGGGCAGCGCTGACCGTTTCGGGTGGAAAGCACGCGCGGGCAAGGGAGGCGGTCTGGGTGGGCTAGGGTAGTCATACTCATGCTTGGCAACAGGTCAGTCCAGCAGCCGGACATGCTGGCTCGCCAGCTACCTCGCCGAGCTGAGTGACGACAATCATACGATGGACGTAGCTTCCGACCAGGAGCCGACGCCATTGTCCAAGCCGGTTCATACCGTGTTCACCATAGAGCAGGTGCGGCCGCACTTCGACGCCCTAATGGCGGAAGAGCTACCAGCGCAGGAGGACATGTGCTACAACCTCCGTCTCCTCAACGAGCACCGGTGAACAAGCGAACAACAATGCCATCGCAGAGATGTGGCCCTATGATCCTGGCTTCCCGAATGAGCAGCGGGCGCTGTATCAGACCATCCGTAGGGCCCACGAGGCCCTCTCCATCGTCCTTCGAGTTGTTGCGCTCGCCGTGGCACCACCGTCTCGCGTTGTCAACATGGTCAACATACATGAAGATCAGGAGATGACTTTACTTGAAAAGGATGACAGTGGGGACCCACCAGGGCCATAGCCGCACGTACGCAAGTGCCTCCTTATTAGTATATAAAACTATATTTTTTTGCTTCCTCCTGGTTTCCTGACATCACGGTCCCACACCATTGTCAACCTATGTAGTCAATAAACGAGAGAATTGCACAAGAAGCAGCCGACAGTTGGGACCAAGCAACTCGAGCAGTATTTGTGTTTTTGAGGTGTGAGCACTGCAGAGTTTTTCTTAAGTGATGTTTAGCTCAGATATTATTTTTTCTCCTCTAAACAACAATGAAAACATCGCTGCAGCTATTAACTGGGCGGGTTGTGACCCGTCTAGCCTAGGCTAGATAATCAGCCCAGATATTAATTTTTTTCAAGCTGAAAATGGCTAGTCCAGCTATACTTTTTTTAGGAATACCCAGGCAAGGTCAAGTTGTTATTCTCCGCCCCGCTGGGCTGCAAATCTTTCCTAGGAGGGATGCATTAGAATTAACAAGAAAATGAGCTTTAAGAAATAATAAATAGGATGTAATTATAAAAACTGGGCAGTAACTACAAAAAATGCACCAAACACGCAATTACTTTATAAAATATTATTTTTGGATATTAAAATTTTTAATTTCATTAATTGTTGTGAGCGCAATGTTTCGTTGGATTTTTATGTAATATAAATTTATATTGATATTATATTTAATCTGACTAGAAATTTCGGGATAAAAATATTTCGGATCCCATCAAAATGTGGGAAATTTTATTAAATTCTATTTTGAATGGTTGGTTGAAATGCGCTGTACTTTTAACAAACTGTAAATGGACTGTAGTAAATTCCATTAGAATTCAAAAATTGGCCGCATATTCTTACAAATCTCAAATGGGCTATAAGTTCTCTGCCACACACTTGTGGCCTTACTAAGTTGACACATCCCCTCAAAAAAAGAGTTGACGCGTATGCAAGGCTTTGTCAACTTATAGTCAACGGTTCTAGCAGCAGTGACCGTTGGATGTTGATCCAACGGATGTTGTGCTTCTTCTTCAATCTCGGATATTCTACCTTCACCCGCCCAAAAAATGATTCCTCCCCCCGACATGTGGGGTGCACCGTTTCGGAAGCTGACCTGTGGGCCTACTAAGTTGACGCGTACCAAGGGCTTTGTCAACTTAGTCAATATAAACAATTCTAGCTGCAGTGACCGTACGATGTCCATCCAACGGCCGTCGTGCTTCTTCAACCTCTGGTCTTCTTGCTCCAGCCGCCCAAAGCAGCGCCGGTCGTGCCGCCTGCTCCTGCCTCCCGTGGTCGGCTGTGCTGCCGCGCAGGCCTCATCGCCCCCTACTACTCCCACCGCTGGCCAGGGCATCCCTTCACTCACCCACACCCCCTGTTATTCTACGGTGACGACAGCCTCACACCGCAGCCGAACCAGTGAACCCTCGTACTCCTCACCACGTGGGCATCCACTGACGCGTCTTCCCTGGCTCCGCGTCGTCCTCTTCCTAGGCCTCGCCGTCGTCCACCGCCCTAGTGCTCTCGGCACAGCATGGTCAACGTGGTCAAGGAACGACTTCCATCGGAAGAGTACTATACATGGAGAGGCTGACAGCTGGGTCCACGACAGTCGCAAGGAAGTGCCTCCTTATTACGCGGAAAATAATTATTCCTCCACCTGACAGCAGGGACCCACCGGACGGGCCACCATATTTGGTGAAAAAACGTTTCCCCCCTGACTGCTGGGACCCACTAGACGGGCCAACGTATTTTGCGAAAAAAACATTCCCCCCGCTGTCAGCTCGGACCCACCGGAGGTGCCTCCTTATTACGCACAAAAAAATGAATACTCCCCTTGCTAGTTGGGACCCACCTTGGTGGGAGGCTGACTTGTGGGCCTACTAAGTTAACGGGGATGGAGTGCTTTGTCAACTTAGTCAATATGAACGATTCTAGCTCCAATGACCGTACGATGTCCATCCAATGGCCGTAGTGCTTCTTCAACCTCTGGTCTTCTTGCTCCAGCCGCCCAAAGCAGCACCGGTCGTGCCGCATGCACCTGCCTCCCGTGGCCGGCTGTGCTGCCGCGGAGGCCTCACCGCCCCTACTATTCCCACCGCTGGCCAGGCCCTGCGGCGATGGCAGCCTCACACCGCAGCCGAACCAGTGAACCCTCGTACTCCTCTCCATGCGGGCTTGCACTGCCATGCCTTCCCTGGCTCCGTGTCATCCCCTTCCTAGGCCTCACTATCGTCCACCACCCTGGTGCTCTCGGCGCGGTGTGGTCAACGTGGTCAAGGAACGACTTCCATCGGAAGAGTACTGTACGTGGAGAGGCTGATGGTTGGGTCCACGGCGGCCGCAAGGAAGTGCCTCCTTATTACGCACAAAATAATTATTCCTCCACCTAACAGTAGGGACCCACCGGACGGGCAACTGTATTTCATGAAAAAAAATGTTTCCCCCTAACTGCTGGGACCTACCAGCTACATCTTCGCACGCAAGGAAGTGCGTCCGGGCAAAAAAAAACGATTCGCCCCCCTGACTGCCGGGACCCACCAGCTACATCTTCGCACGCAAGGAAGTGTCTGACAGTCGGGACCCACCTGGTCGAAGCGTATGTAGCGTTGTCATTCTGGTCGCGAACGTGTACATACATACTGGTCGATGTAGAGGCACGCACGTGTCGTAGTAGAGGCGCGCACGTAGCATGTACACGTACGTACATCGGCCAGTGTGCAAGAAAGACAATACGGCCACGCACGTACATACGGGCAGGGTCTCGAATGCCTACTCGCACATATGTACGGCCAGGGCTCGTGTACATGGCTGGGTCGGAACGGAGAAACCGCGTCGTCGTCGTGTTCATGAGGAGCCAACCGGCTGGGTCGGAACGGAATGCGTCGTCGTGTTCATCGGGAGGGCTTGGACGGAATAGCCGATGGAAACGAGGCCTGGCGTACCGTAGAACGGGATCCTGTTCATCTGGAGGGGTCTGGCGTATCGCAAAACGGAGGAAATGGACCTCCTACGGTCGAAACGGGGGTCCTGTTGATCGGGAGGGGTGTGGCGTACCGCAAAATGGAGGAAACGGACTTGTGTTGGAGCGCTACGGTTGAAACGGGGGTCCTGTTCATCGAGAGGGGTGTGGCGTACCGCAAAACGGGACTCCACGGGATACTGTTCATCTCCACCATCGACCCCCTCCAGCCTCCACGGGTACTGTTCATCCACCGTCAACCTCCTTCAGCCTCCACCTGCGACTGTTCATCCATGTGCTCCTGTTCATCCAGCCTCCACCACGCGCTACTCCACCGGCTATTGTTCAACCAGCCCTCTCCACGGGCTCCTGTTCAACCACCCCTCCATGGGCTACTATTCATCCAGCCCTCCGCCGTCTACTATTCATCCATCCCTCCACGGGGTGGTCCTGTTCATCCTGCCCTCCACGGGGTCCTGTTCACCCAGCCCCAATCGGCTCGATCGATTGGGGTCATGTTCATCCAGAGGCAACACCACGGGATCCTGTTCATCCACCCCCACCGGGAACTGTTCATCCAAACCCCCCAGCAATGCTCACATCCAGAGGCAGCATCGATCGGCTTCAGTTAGCAGCAGTAGCGAAGGAATCGCTCGATCGGGTTCAGTTAACAGCCATCGATCGATCGCTCGGGTTCAGTAACGCGTAGCCTACAGTGCAATAGCTCGGGTTCAGTTAGAGCCCAACTCCTTGCTTGGGTTCAGTTAGAGCCCAACGCCTCGCACCCACGCGCGTGCGTGTATGAGAGAAACGCGCATTGCTCGGCCCCGACCACCCACCGTAGTCGGGAACACCCCGATATTTTCCTCGCCCTCGCTTCTACCATGATTTTTTCCGTCATGGACGGCCCAAAGAATGTCATGCAACTACGTCTCCGGCCCGCCCCGAATGAAAATCCCATTTTCTATCATGATTTTTTGTCATAGAAGTAGGACCCCACCACATCTATGATGATACCGGGTTTTGTCACAATTATCGTCATAGAAGTCTCATAAGTATGACAGAATTGTTTTTTTTTTGTTCGGCCCAAAATGTCATGGATGTGTCTTTTTTGTAGTGCCCCCCTTTCCTTCCCCCTCTCTCCCCCTTCCTTTATCTCCTACTCCAACTAGGGAAGGGGGAATCCTACTCCCACCGGGAGTAGGACTCCCCCCTTGGGTGCGCCATGATAGGGCCGGCTCTCCCCCTCCTCCACTCCTTTATATACGGGGAAGGGACGCACCCCATAGACACACAAGTTGATTGTTTAGACGTGTGCGGTGCCCCCCTCCACAGATTTCCACCTCGGTCATATCGTTGCGGTGCTTAGGCGAAGCCTGATACGTCTCCGTCGTATCTACTTTTCCAAACACTTTTGCCCTTGTTTGGGACTCTAACTTGCATGATTTGAATGGAACTAACCCGGACTGACGATGTTTTCAACAGAATTGCCATGGTGTAATTTATGTATAGAAACAAAAGTTCTCGGAATGACCTGAAACTCCACATAGCGTATTTTTGGAAATAATAAAAAATACTGGCAAAAGATCAAGACCAAGGGCCCCACACCATAGCCACGAGGGTGGGGGCGCGCCCCCTACCTCGTGGGCCCCCTGGAGCTCCTCCGACCTCAACTCCAACTCTATATATTCACTTTCAGGGAGAAAAAAATCAAGGAGAAGGATTCATCGCGTTTTACGATACGGAGCCAGCGCCAAGCCCTAAAACCTCTCGGGAGGGCTGATCTAGAGTCCGTTCGGGGCTCCGCAGAGGGGAATCCGTCGCCGTCGTCATCATCAACCATCCTCCATCACCAATTTCATGATGCTCACCGCCGTGCGTGAGTAATTCCATCGTAGTCTTGCTGGACGGTGATGGGTTGGATGAGATTTATCATGTAATCGAGTTAGTTTTGTTAGGGTTTGATCCCTAGTATCCACTATGTTCTGAGATTGATGTTGCTATGACTTTGCTATGCTTAATGCTTGTCACTAGGTCCCGAGTGCCATGATTTCAGATCTGAACCTATTATGTTTTCATGAATATATGTGAGTTATTGATCCTATCTTGCAAGTCTATAGTCACCTACTATGTGTTATTATCCGGCAACCCCGGAGTGACAATAATCGGGACCACTCCCGGTGATGACCGTAGTTTGAGGAGTTCATGTATTCACTATGTGTTAATGCTTTGGTCCGGTACTCTATTAAAAAGAGGCCTTAATATCCCTTTGTTTCCACTAGGACCCCGCTGCCATGGGAGGGTAGGACAAAAGATGTCATGCAAAGTTCTTTTCCATAAGGACGTATGACTATATTCGGAATACATGCCTACATTACATTGACGAATTGGAGCTAGTTCTGTGTCACCCTAGGTTATGACTGTTACATGATGAACCACATCCGGCATAATTCTCTATCACCGATCCATTGCCTACGAGCTTTCCATATATTGCTCTTCGCTTATTTACTTTTCCGTTGCTATTGCTATCATCACTACAAAATAACCAAAAACATTACTTTTGTTATCATTACCTTTTGCCACCGTTACCACTACTATCATATTACTTTGCTACTAAATACCTTGCTGCAGATATTAAGTTCTCAGGTGTGGTTGAATTGACAACTCAGCTGCTAATACTTGAGAATATTCTTTGGCTCCCCTTGTGTCAAATCAATAAATTTGGGTTGAATACTCTACCCTCGAAAACTGTTGCGGTCCCCTATACTTGTGGGTTATCAAGACTATTTTCTAGCGCCGTTGCCGGGGAGCATAGCTCTATTCTTTGAGTCACTTGGTATTTATATCTGCTTATCATTATGAAGAACTTGAATGATCCAAGAACCAAGATTTATCCCTCAACTACGAGGGGAGGTAAGGAACTGCCATCTAGCTCTGCACTTGATTCACCTTCTGTTTTGAGTAAGCTTGCGACACCTAAACCTGCTTCTGCTATTCATTCTGATATGTCGCATGTTATTGATGATGCCACTTTTGCTATGCATGATACTTATGATGAAACTACTTCTATGCTTGATACTACTATGCTCAAAATGAATCCTCATGCTAAGTATATGAAAGATATTGTTACAAATAAGAGAAAGATACCGGAAGCTGAAATTTCCACCATGCTTGCTAATTATACTTTTTAGGGTGGAATACCAAAGAAACTTGGAGATCCAGGAGTACCCACTATACCATGATCTATTAAAAGAAATTATGTTAAAACTGCTTTTATGTGATCTTGGAGCCGGTGTTAGTGTTATGTCTCTCTCTTTATATCGTAGACTTGATTTGAATAAGTTGACACCTACTGAAATATCTTTGCAAATGGCTGATAAATCAACTATTATACATGTCGGTATTTGTGAGGATGTGCCTGTTGTGGTTGCAAACGTTACTATTTTAACGGACTTTGTTATTCTTGATATTCCCGAGGACGATAGTATGTCTATTATTCTTGGAAGACCCTTTTTGAATACTGCAGGGGCTGTTATTGATTGCAACAAAGGCCATGTCACTTTTCATGTTAATGGTAATGAGCATACGATATACTTTCCGAGGAAACAACCTCAAGTCCACAGTATCAATTCTATTGGAAAAATTCCATCGATTATTTTTGGAGGTTTTGAATTTCCTCTTCCTATTGTCAAGAAGAAATATGATATTCTTATTTTTGGGGATGTGCATATCCCCGTTGAGGTAACCCAGTGTTATTCAAAAATTCTCCGGTTCCATGTTATTCGGAATGAGTTTGTTAACAAGACTTGATCCACCTTGTTAATGGATTCCTTTTGATGATCATGAGATGGATGAATTTAGAAAACACAACTCTCTGTACCCTCTTTTTACTTTTGGTTATTTATATTAAATAAAATAAAAATAGTATTTTCTGTCTGTTATCTGAATTATCCATGCAATATAAAAATACCCCGAAAATAAAAGTTCTCCAAATGCCCTGAAATTTAAATATGATTTTTTCTGTAATATTTGAGAATATTTGGCACTGAGAACACAGCAGGGGGGCACCCACCTAGCCACGAGGGTGGAGGGCGCGCCCCCCTACCTCGTGGGCCCACGGTGGCCCTCCTCCACTTATTCTTGCACCCACACACTCCTTCCTCCCACAAACACCATTATCCAGCTCAAGCACGAGTTCTAGCTCATTTTGCTACGATTTTTGATCTCCTTGCTCAAAGCACCTCTCACAAAACTGCTTTGGGGGATTGTTCCTTGGTATGTGACTCCTCCATTGGTCCAATTAGTTTTTTTTTCTAGTGCTTTATTCATTGCATATTTTTGCCGCTTAGGTGGCCCTGTTCTTGAGCTTGCATGTCAAATTTATATGGTTCCAAGTAGTTTTGATGCATGATATAGGCTCTAGGCACTTGTAGGAGTAGTTGATCTCAATTTTGTTGAGTTTGGTTCACTTTTATTTTGAAGTTACTAAAAATTTCAGATTTTTTCAGAAAATAATGAAGAGATTTTTGAGGGGCTCATCGAGCCGAAGCTCGAAGGAAAAGCAAAATGAAGAAGCAAAGAAGCCCAAATATAATCTTCCTCGCATCACGGAGGTTCAGCCATGTGAATGGCCTTGTGATGATTTCTTGAGAGCAACCGAGATTTATAATGATTTCTATGAATTGGCTGAGAATGCAGGCCTCACCGCCTTCCTCCATGACCAGCGCGAACAATATCTCTTACTCACCAATATCTTTGTGCAAAACTTTCATTTCCATGCTAGGAGCTCACCACCTATGGTGGAGTTTTATTTATATGATGAGCATAAGGAGATGTCACTTCGTGATTTTTGTCGGGTTTGTTTGATCCCTTTCGAGGGCATCATAGAGGAACCACATCACAGAGATGTGGATGGGTTTATTGATACCATCACTTTAGGGGAAACGAGGAAGGTTTCCGATGCACGAACTACTAGCATACACTTTTCTTGTTCTACGTTACTTTGCTATATTTGCTAGTAGATGCTTAATTGGGCGCGGAAACTATGGAAACCTGAGTGCCCCTGATATTGTTACTTTGTGCCATGCCTTATTTCGTGATGATACATTCAGCATGGGTGCTATTATTGCAAAGCGGTTAAATCTTAACCGTACTAAGGGCCCCGTCTTTGGAGGCATCTTCGCCTCGCGCCTAGCTGCACCTTTTAACATACCTATTAGGCATTATGAGAAGGAAAAAAATTGTTGCCTCCTGTTTATTTAGATTATAAGAGTATGGTAGCACACGATTTTATTGTTAATAATAGGGGAAATGAGCTCAAATACAAATTGTTCTTTGATAAACATCATCCTGAGACTATTACCCTGCCTGCTCCTTCCTTATTTGATTTATTTGCATGCAAGTACCTTATATCGTTGGAGGCTATTCACGCCTACCAGAACCCCACATCAGCCACAGAGCCAAAGTCGGAACCACAAGTTGATCCTCCACGACAGTCTAATTACTAGTGGGATCCGGAGATGATTGCCAACCAGTGGCAATCAGAGTCTTCTTCTTCTCAGTACAACCACAACTATTACTATGGATATCCCCCAAGCCAATCGTGGCCATAGACCAACTTAGCCCAAAAGTCTAAGCTTGGGAGAGTACGTATTTCTCACCGACATTACATTTATGTTCACACACTCATTGCTAGATGTCGGTGCTCATACTTTTTCATTGCATCATCCATGCTAGTTTATTTTCTCTTTTTTATGCTTTCTTCTTGTGTGTTTAATAAACCTTAAGAAAAACCAAAAAAATTAGTTGTAGCTTTTAATTAGTTTACTTTCCATGCTTTTAGTAGTAATTAAAAAGAAAACCCAAAAAGATTTCTTGTTCTTCTTTTTGCTTGTTGGGAGCTTTCCCGTGTATATAGTTTTATTTCTTTTCTTTTCTTTGGGGGTCGATAGGAGAAGACCATAATTAAATTGTTGAAGTGGCTCTTATATGCATTATTGTTGATCTGACAAAAGAGCCCATATTGCCTTGTCTTCTCCTGTTTATTGAATGCTTGCAGATTCTAGCTTAGTCCAATGCACACACACTATTATTATTATCCACATCGTTCGGTCGTGTAAGTGAAACGCAATTATGACGATATATGATGGACTGATTGAGATGAGAAAAGCTGGTATGAACTCGACCTCTCTTGTTTTTGTAAATATGATTAGTTCATCGTTCCTGATTCAGCCTATTATGAATAAACATGTTTGCAATGACAATTAGAGATCATAGTTTCTTATGCCATGCTTAATTAGCTAGGAGCTTATAATGGTTTACCTTGCGTGCCAACATGCTATTAAAATGGTCATGGTGCATGTTCACGCATGTAGTTGAAACAAAATCAACATACCCTCTATGATATTGATGTTCATGGTGCATTATATCCTACTCATGCTTGCATTCGGTGTTGATTAATTTTAATGCATGTTCATGACTGTTGTCGCTCTCTAGCTGGTCGCTTCCCAGTCTTTTTCCAGCCTTCACCCGTACTAAGCGAGAATACTGCTTGTGCATCCAATCCCATAAACCCCAAAGTTATTCCATATGAGTCCACCATACCTACCTACTCCCTCCTTCCATCTATATAGGGCCTAATCGTTTTTTGAGGCTAATTTTGACCAAGTGTTATAGCAATAATATATGACATGCAAGTTACACAAAGCATACCGTCAAATTCGTACGTGAAAGGAGCTTCAAATGATATAATTTTCACATTATACATCTCATGTATTACTAGTCTTATCAATAGTCAAAGGCGGTCTTGAAAAACACATTAGGCCCTATATAGATAGAAGGAGGGAGTATATACGGTATCTACCTGCCGTTCCAAGTAAATTTGTATGTGCCAAACTCTAAACCTTCAAATAAATATCATGTTTTTTATACTCGAATAGCTCATGTATCAACTAGGGTTGTCCGTATCTTCCATGTTAGGCGGGTTATTCTCAAGAGGAGTGGACTCCGCTCCTCACTCACGAGAAAATGGCTGGTCACCGGGATGCCGAGTCCCATGCTTTATGCAAATCAAATCAAAATAATTGCAAACAAAACTCCCCCTAGGACTCTTGTTAGTTGGAGGCACTCGTTATTTCGAGCAAGCCATGGATTGATGCTTGTTGGTGGAGCAGGAGTATAAACTTTACCATTCTGTTTGGGAACCGCCTATAATGTGTGTAGCATGGAAGATATCGCCATCTCTTGGTTGTTATGTTCACAATGAAAGTATACCGCTCAAAATATTATTCACCTCTATTTCGAAACCGAGTTCTGGCACCTCTACAAATCCCTGCTTCCCTCTGCGTAAGGGCCTATCTATTTACTTTTATGTTGAGTCATCATCTTCTTATTAAAAAGCACCAGTTGGAGAGCATCACTGTCATTGCATTCATTGATGTTAGTTTACATTGAGTATGACTTGATTGGATCTCTTTTACCATGAATTACAATGTCTAGTCAGTCCTTGATCTTTAAAGGTGCTCTGCATTTATGTTTTGCGGTCTTAGAAAGGGCTAGCGAGATACCATCTTGTTATATCATATTATGATTGTTTTGAGAAAGTGTTGTTATCCGAGATTTATTATTATTGCTCGCTAGTTGATTATGCCATTGGTATGAGTAAACATGAGACCTATGCATTATTGTGAATATGGTTAGTTTATAATCTTTGCTGAAAACTTGAATGTTGGCTTTACATATTTACAACAACAAGAGCAAACAGAGTTTGTAAAAGTTTTTCTTTATCATTTTCAGTTTATCAACTGAATTGCTTGAGGACAAGCAAAGGTTTAAGCTTGGGGGAGTTGATACGTCTCCGTCGTATCTACTTTTCCAAACACTTTTGCCCTTGTTTTGGACTCTAACTTGCATGATTTGAATGAAACTAACCCGGACTGATGCTGTTTTCAGCAGAATTGCCATGGTGTTATTTATGTGCAGAAACAAAAGTTCTCGGAATGACCTAAAACTCCACGGAGCGTATTTTTGGAAATAATAAAAAATACTGGAAAAAGATCAAGACCAGGGGGCCCACACCCTAACCACGAGGGTGGGGGCGCGCCTGCCCACCTGGGCGCGCCCCCTACCTCGTGGGCCCCCTGGAGCTCCTCCGACCTCAACTCCAACTTTAACACCCTCGATGCGACTATATCTCCCACGTGACGAGGCACGACTTAGAGGCATAATCGCATTGAAGGCATATGTCGCAAGTTAGGCAATCTTCACAACATCCCATGTAATATAAATCATAAGGGGAGAATACATAGTTGGCTTACACTCGCCACGTCAATCAAGTACATAAATAACATTACATCATCCAAACACTCATGGCCCGACTACGGCGCCAAAATAAAAGAGAACCCAACATGCAACAACGGTCCCGTTCACCCCCCAACTGGGCAACACTACTGATCATCAGGAAAGGAAACATAGTAACATTGAGAGTCCTCGTCGAACTCCCACCTAAGCTCGAGCGCGTCACCTGGAGCGGAATCATCAGGCCCTGCATCTGGTGTAATAGTAATCTGTGAGCCACAGGGACTCAGCAATCTCGCACCCTCGCGATCAAGACTATTTAAGCTTATAGGTAAGGCAAGGTAAATATAGGTGGAGCTGCAGCAAGCGACTAGCAAATATGGTGGCTATCCTGTTCGTAAAAGAGAGCGAGAAGAGGAGGCAAAGCGCGAGCGAGAAACTAGAGAGCAACCTGCGCAAACATTACTCCAACACCGTGTCCACTTCCCGGACTCCGCCGAGAAGAGGCCATCACGGTAACACACTCAGTTGATTCTTTTTAATTAAGTTAAGGTTCAAGTTGTCTATAACCGGACATTAACAAATTCCCATCTGCCCATAACCGCGGTCACGGCTTTCGAAAGTTCAAATCCCTGCAGGGGAGTCCCAACTTAGCCCATGACAAGCTCTCACGGTCAACGAAGGAATAGACCTCCTCCCAAGATGTTCCGATCAGACTCGGTATCTCGGTTCTTCAAGACATTTCGACAGGTTAAAACAAAACCAGTAACACCGCCCGAATGTGCCGATAAATCCCGATAGGAGCTGCACATATCTCTTTCTCAGGGCACACTCAGATTGTCTAAACTTCCGGTAGGCCAGCCCAGAGTTGCCCCTGGTAGCCACCGGCGGCTGACAGTTTGGACCAACACTCAGAGGAGCACTGGTCCGGGGGGGGGGGTTAAAATAATGATGACCCTTGAGTCTGCAGAACCCAAGGGAAAGAAAAGGGCTAGGTGGCAAATGGTAAAACCAAGGTTGGGCATTGCTGGAAAAGCTTTAATCAAGGCGAACTATCAAGGGGTTCCCATTATAACCCAACCGCGTAAGGAACGCAAAAATCCGGGAACATAACACCGATATGATGGAAACTAGGGCGGCAAGAGTGGAACAAAACACTAGGTGAGAGGCCGAGCCTTCCACCCTTTACCAAGTATATAGATGCATTAAGATAACATAACAATATAATGATATCCCAACAAGTAAATAAATGTTCCAACAAGGAACGGCCTTCAATCTTCACCTGCAACTAGCAACGCTATAAGAGGGGCTGAGCAAAGCGGTAATATAGCCAATCAACGGTTTGCTAGGAACATGGTGGGTTAGAGGTTTGACATGGCAATTTGGGAGGCTTGAAAGCAAATGGTAGGTATCGTAGCATTGGCATAGCAAAAGAGCGAGCAAACTAGCATAGCAAAGATAGTAGTGATTTCGAGGGTATGATCATCTTGCCTGCATAGTTGTCAGAGTTGACTGGATCCTCGAAAGCAAACTCAACGGGCTCCTCGTTAGCGAACTCGTCTCCCGGCTCTACCCAAACAAGACAAACAAGCACAACAAGGACACAATCAACCACGTGCAAGCTCGAACAAAATGATGCAAAGATGATATGCTATGCGGGATATGATGCGGGATGCATATGCAAGATTTGATACGGAATGCAAGAACCTGGCCTCAACTTGGAAATCCAAGTGTGCCACTGGAAAGATGAGATGAAGTTGCTTGAAAACGATATAAAGAACACCGGAATCGGAGTTACGGTTTGGAAATGGCAAGCGATTCAAATATGACACCGGTCTGCGATTTACAGCAAGTAGCCATCTAAATGCAACGAAATGAACATGCTACAGCAGCCAAACATGACATCAAAATACATGGCAGGGATGCATACAAGAAGCTTAAAAAAAGTCTAGCACTGAGCTACGGCCAATTCATCCATTAACAGGTTCAAACAAGCATGGCAAAAATGCATATGGCAAACAGATCTCAGACTTAGTGAAATTAACACTTGTCTGGAATTTCAGATCAGGTAGCACTCTTCGGAGCAACAAAACTACATGCTACAGGTCCTGAACATGGCAAAATAAAGCATGGCATGGAGCTACTCAAAGAGCTTAACAAAATTTGCTTAGTGACCTTGAGCCAAAAGGGATCAGAAAATACAATTGCAAGCATGTGGACATAGCAAAAACATAATCAGTTCTCAGACTTAGTGAAAACTGGAGCATGCTGAAACAGATATCAAGTAGGCATGTTTACGAGCTTGATGCACTCACTACGGAGCAAGTCATGACCAACTAAGCATACATCCATCAAGAACACACAAAATGCAAGCTAGACATGGCAAGAACAATAGCATAGCATGCACGGATCAACTACAACATCATCAGAAAAATTGCAAACAAGTTGACAATCTGCCCAGATTCACAAAGTAGCAAAAGTAGAGCTCGATTGACTCAAGCTACGGTGCTCCATAATTGCAAACAAAGACATGGATGGATAGATAACTACAATATTAACAAAACATCCTTACTGATCATCCTCAAAAGAGGCACGGATCACTAGGAAACAACACGAACATATGGCAACATGAGATAAACAAATCAAGGACTTAGTGGAAATGCTAAGTCCCTGAAAACAGAATTACCAAGTGCACCACTTTGCAAGCTTGTGTTAGTCACCACACACATCACAAAAATACATGGGTTGCACCTCTGGAAAGATGACAAAACTCTTAACAAAACATATGTAGAACTCATGGGCATATCATGCACACAATAATCATGGCAAAATTGACAAAAAGCTAAATGGAGCAGCAGATCTAACAATTAACTCAAGTAGCCCTCTTCTAACAGCATTTCGGGCATCAAGATGAACTCAAATGAAAATGATGCAATAGAATGAAATGATGTACTCTCTGAGACGAACATTTTGATATGCTATATGCATGAATCGGAGCTACGGATGCAAAGTTACGAGGCTATGAACATGAGCACTTGAACTGTAGACTTAGGAAAAATTGAGAGGTCAACCCCTAGGGTTCGTCCCAGATCTGGATCGGCATGCGAACCGAGGAGCTCCGGCGAGGGTTGACTTGCTCCGGCGAGGTCGCAAAATCGGCGGGGAGGAGAGGGAGGTCGGATCTGGCCGGATCCAGGCTGGATCCGGCGGCGGGTGGCGGCTCCGGCCACCGGGGACGCGGGGCGGCGAGCTCGCGGCTCCGGCGAGCTCCTGCTGGC
>NC_041382.1:223433571-223484235 GCF_002162155.2 Triticum dicoccoides
CCGCGGGCCTCGGGCGGCGGCAGGCGGCGGGCGCCACGTGGCGGGACGCCACTGGTGCGGGCGGCGGCGGCGACGATTTTGTCCGGCGCCGGCGGACACGTCCGGCGCGCGGATGAAGAAAGGGGTAGGGTTAGAGAAAGAGTGGTACCGCGAATTTTGAGAGGGTGGACTATATATAGCCATAGGAGGAGCTAGGAGAGTCCAAATGAGGTGCGGTTTTCGGCCACGCGATCGTGATAGAACGCTCTAGATGATGGAGCAGGTTTAGGTGGGTTTTGGGCCAACTTGGAGGGGTGTTGGGCTGCAACACACACGAGGCCTTTTCGGTCCCTCGGTTAACCGTTGGAGTATCAAACGAAGTCCAAAAGATACGAAACTTGACAGGCGGTCTACCGGTAGTAAATCAAGGCCGCTTGGCAAGTCTCGGTCCAATCCGGAAATGTTTAGTCCCTACACATGAAAGAAAGGTAGAAATAACCACCGGAGGAGAACGAAGCGCCGGAATGTAAAACGGACAACGGGGAAAATGCTCGAATGCATGAGACGAACACGTATGCAAATGCAATGCACAAGATGACATGATATGAGATGCATGACAACGATAACAACACACGGAGACAAAGACCCGAACCCGAGAAAATAAAACAACTTAACGCCGGAAATGGCAAGAGTTGGAGTACAAATTGGGAAAGTTACATCCGGGGTGTTACACCAACTCTATATATTCACTTTCGGGGAGAAAAAAATCAAGGAGAAGGATTCATCACTTTACGATATGGAGCCGCCGCCAAGCCCTAAAACCTCTCGGGAGGGCTGATCTAGAGTCCGTTCGGGGCTCCGCGGAGGGGAATCCATCACCGTCGTCATCATCAACCATCCTCCATCACCAATTTCATGATGCTCACCGCCGTGCATGAGTAATTCCATCGTAGGCTTGCTGGACGGTGATGGGTTGGATGCGATTTATCATGTAATCGAGTTAGTTTTGTTAGGGTTTGATCCCTAGTATCCACTATGTTCTGAGATTGATGTTGCTATGACTTTGCTATGCTTAATGCTTGTCACTAGGGCCCGAGTGCCATGATTTCAGATCTGAACCTATTATGTTTTCATGAATATATGTGAGTTCTTGATCCTATCTTGCAAGTCTATAGTCACCTACTATGTGTTATTATCCGGCAACCCCGAAGTGACAATAATCGGGACCACTCCCGGTGATGACCGTAGAGGAGTTCATGTATTCACTATGTGTTAATGCTTTGGTCCGGTACTCTATTAAAAAGAGGCCTTAATATCCCTTAGTTTCCACTAGGACCCCGCTGCCACGGGAGGGTAGGACAAAAGATGTCATGCAAAGTTCTTTTCCATAAGCACGTATGACTATATTCGAAATACATGCCTACATTACATTGATGAATTGGAGCTAGTTCTGTGTCACCCTAGGTTATGACTGTTACATGATGAACCACATCCGGCATAATTCTCTATCACCGATCCATTGCCTACGAGCTTTCCATATATTGTTCTTCGCTTATTTACATTTCTGTTGCTATTGCTATCATCACTACAAAATACCAAAAAACATTACTTTTGTTATCATTACCTTTTGCTACCGTTACCACTACTATCATATTACTTTGCTACTAAATACCTTGCTGCAGATATTAAGTTTCTAGGTGTGATTGAATTGACAACTCAGCTGCTAATACTTGAGAATATTCTTTGGCTCCCCTTATGTCGAATCAATAAATTTGGTTTGAATACTCTACCCTCGAAAATTGTTGTGATCCCCTATACTTGTGGGTTATCAAAGCCCTGCGCCGGTAGCTTCATCATCACCGTCATCACGCCGTCATGCTGACGAAACTCTCCCTTGACCTCAGCTGGATCTAGAGTTCGTGGGACGTCACCGAGCTGAACATGTGCAGATCCCGAAGGTGCCGTACCTTCGGTGCTAGGATCGGTCGGATCGTGAAGACGTACGACTACATTAACCGCGTTGTCATAACGCCTCCGCTTTCGGTCTATGAGGGTACGTAGACATACTCTCCCCCTCTCGTTGCTATGCATCACCTAAATGGATCTTGCGTGTGCGTAGGATTTGTTTTTGAAATTACTGCGTTCCCCAACAAGAGATGCATCGTAGCTCTGGTCTCGATGATCACCCGATGAGAATCAGTGATTCAACAAAGGGAGGATAGCCATCAGGAATGTCGTGCATTTGTATCCATATATCCACATGATTGAGTTTGATTAACGTCAATTTGGTGAAGCCATCATAGGGGGCAATCAACATTGTCACCACAAAACACCCATAGACCTCCATCCATAACCTTCTCCCAGTCCCCTAAGCAAAATAATTGAGGGGTAAAAGATTATGCTCGAGAGGGCGGATGTGAGCCTTCTGAGTGAAATGCCATGCAGATCTCATGTTCCTAAATAACCAATAATGACCGATTTCCCCTTCTTTGTGAACCCTAGCTAGGGCCATCCACCTAATAGATTGTTATTATGTCGGGACCTGTTCCTAAAAAACCACGATGGTCAAATCCTCCTCTCACAAGCCCAACTCCGACACCATCTTCTCAAGATCGTGGTCAACAACAACAAATGAACTAGCAGAGCCATCAGACGCCATCTTCTTCTACCCAAACCACGATCCGATTGCACCAGAGATAACCATAGCAAGAAACCCCACGATCCCTGCAACTACCAAGGTCGGCAATAAGACAAGATTGCCCCGATTGCAGCCCGAGAGAGTCGACGGAGGAGGGGGAGCCGAGGTACAAGGTGGTCTCAGCCGGTAAAGAGTCGGCGAAAGGGGCCAGAACCCTAACTCGAGGGAAAACTACTTCGGAGAATTATTTTTTTTAGGGGGCGAAGAATTAGCTTTTTTTTAGAAAAGGACACAGAATGAGCGAGTTTTTTTTTTTTTGAGGGGAAGAAGAAGCTAGTGTAGAGATAGTTTTTTTTAGTAGATTTTTTTGAGTAGATAGTGTAGAGATAGTTGTGCACAAAATTAGTCTCCGGTCCAAGGGCAAGGGCTCGTCCTGGCCCAATATGACGCGGCGATGATGGGTCCAGACACCGGTTAGGTGGTGGTTACCGTCCTCAACAAACCCGCCCGCACCGGCTCCACACGTGGCCCGCGGGCCAGGTGGGCCCCGATCCTCGGTTCCCACGCCTTGCGCGAACCCGCGCGGGGGTGAGCGTACCCACACACGCTACTTACGCCCCACGAGCCCTCCATTTCGTACGGCCTCCCAAAAATCTCAATCCATTGCTTCTTCTTCCCTTCTCTCTCCAAGGGTGGAGGAGGGGGAGGAGGAGGAGAGAATTTTCTCTCACGGGCCGGGGTAAGGGACATCGGAGCAAGGAGGGAAGGACTCCCACTGCAGAAGTGGCTGCCTCCGTGGCGTCTTTCGTAGGTGAGGGTTCTGCTCTCGGTGGTTTCTCTCCCCAATTTACCCCTCATATTTGCGGTCGGAATTCTAGTTGGTGATGGGGGCGGGGAGTCTGGCTGCACAGATCGGTACACGACACCGCATTTCCCTTAGGGTTTGCTTCGATTGTTTTTCCCTCGCGCGATTGTCGTAATTTGGGGTTTGTGCGGGTAAATCCTAGCCCCAGATGCGGTTTTCACGGGGATCAGTCAATTTGAAATTGCGTTTGCCTGGAACTGGGATCCAACAGCCTAGATGCAGCAGTGGCTTCGATGCTGCTTGTTTTTGTATTACACACCGAAATTAGTACGGGTTGTGCGGTCATAATTCCACGCGGTTAAGTTTCCGTTTTATGTGCTCGATGGACGTGAAAGCGTAATGCGGATCTGGACGAGGTATCAGGTTAGAACTTGTCGATTTGGTCGTGGGCTTTGTTATTCGTTTCCTTGTAATATCGGTTTGCCACTTCAGCTAGTAGTAGTGTTTTAGGGGTGTGCCAGTAGAGGGCCAGGTGGCATTGTTGCCTTGTAGTAAGAGCTGTATTAACATATTGCACTTGTTACGATAAATGTTTGCTCAACAACTTGGGAACATGTTGTTGCTCTGAAGTGTCAAAATTGGTTATTTATTTTTATAAATGGTCCTTTTCTTGTGTTAGGCCAGTTTGATGAACCTATAGTAGCAGCCCTGCCTTTCAAATATGGAAATTCAGTTTCGCCAGGGTCTAAGCGGTTGAGGACTGTTCGTGTAAATTATGTATATAAGTCGTCAGAAGAGAAATTTGAAATCTCTGGAAAGATTTCAGTTCGTTTGTTTGGTTCTGATTAGCTAATAAATAGACTGACACAGTTCAGCATTACGAATGCCTTGTCCTTAAGAACTGTACTAAGAATGGGTGGCCACATCAGCTGAATTAGCAAAATTGCTCGAAATACAGTTGCCTCGCTGGATTGTGTTTGGAGCACTGGCAGTCTTTTACTGGATGTTTTACTTTGCTGTTCCAGTGTTGTCTTTTATGCTTCATGATGCACCCTTGCGAGCACACCATCCTTCCATTTTATTGCATTTCCTGCTCCTGCAACTTGCAAATGCTGGACGTCTGCACAAACGGATTGCACTATTGTTCTTCCTTAAGAACAATTTTCTTTTTTGTTACATGTAATGCTGTGATTGTTTCAGTTCTTTAATTGTAAATGCCACATCACAAGTAAGTCCGTATTTTGTTTATCTTAGTGGATATGAATCTGAGGCTATCCTCTACAGAGATCAGGTGGGAAATTGGCGACTTTGCTGCTTTGATTTATCTTCTGCTGTTTGTTACCTTTTATGTGTGAATTTAAATGTTATCGTGTCATGCTAATTTAGGGTTTTATCAGTATCTCAACTGTATAAACTGGGCATGGTATGCATTATCATCTATGCAGTTCTCTGTTATAAAATTCTCTCTTGTAATGTACTCTTACTATTCCATTTTTGCTGTTTATTCAACATCCAGATGGATTACATATCCCCTGAGAGAAGTCTGGATGGGACTTGTGGAGACCCTGGTCCTTTATTTGGAGATCAAGATGGTTGCTTGTTGGAGCACATGGATTATCATGGTGAAGGAATTACACAACCTGAATCCCCACCACTGAATGATGGACTTTTAGTTGACGCAGCCGATCAAATTTCATATTTGTCTGCAGATTCTGTACCCTATATGAATGATCAGATCATGTGCAATACAATGAAATCTGCTTCGACTAGTCCAGCATCTCCCCTGAAGCAAGACGAGGAACATCATGTGCATATAGAATCTGATATGCAAAACGATGCAGCTGAACGGAAAGTTCACCATAATGATGACTGTGAAGTACGTACCACTTCTCCGGGTTATGATGTGCATCAGAATACAGAAGTGGTTGAAGGTGTGCTTCCTCCAGAGCTTCATGAAAGCAGTGGTAATGATATATCAAACTTTGAACAAGAAACTACACATTTTGATGCCTATCTTGGTGACTCTATGTTAGCTGATAATAGCAGTAGGGATTATCAATTTAGCAATAGCGGTGATGATGATGATGAAATTCCAAACTCTTCTGCGCCTCAGATGGGAAATAAGGACAACAGAAAGTTACATGAGACTTTTCACAATGAAGTGAATGGGGCAGATGATGATCAAATGAATGGTGGGAATTCTAATCCTCATGATGAACATGACAATGAGAACTTCAACTCTGCAACTGCACCTTCCTATTTGGATGGGATGGAGCAGGAAGATCCTGGTACCGAGAATGGCATTTCCACGCCTGGCAATCAGTGGGATTCTCCACCTGAAAGGTCTGCAGGACTAGAGAAGGGCACACCATCACCAGCCAGTAGGGTCTCACTTTCAGTAGAAAGGTCACCTCATGCTCATTCATCTGAGAAACTGGACTCACCACATCATGCAAAAGAGGGTGATAATTTGGCTGACTCTCGAAGCCCACCAGCAAGACATCGGTCCCGATCTCCTGGATCTCCTGAAAACCATGACACCAACCGTAGAAGAGCTCCCTCACATGAGTTGTCTCCACATGCACGGGATAACTCTCCAGAAAGAAAAGCACAATCTTGGCGTGGAGATGGGTCACCGCGCCGAAGATCTACATCCCCTGGAAGAAGAGATGGGTCACCGCAGCGAAGATCAGCTTCCCCTAAAAGAAGAGATGGGTCACCGCGACGAAGATCAGCTTCCCCTAGAAGAAGACATGGTTCACCACGCCGAAGATCTGCATCCCCTAAAAGAAGAGATGGGTCACCTCGCAGAAGATCTCCATCCCCCAAAAGAAGACACGGGTCACCACGACGAAGATCTCCATCCCCTAAAAGGAGGAATGGGTCACCACGGCGAAGATCTCCATCCCCTAAAAGGAGGCATGGGTCACCACGGCGAAGATCTCCATCTCCTAAAAGAAGAGCCTCACCCAAGAGGAGGGGTTCACCAAGGAGGAGGGATTCCCCAACAAGGAGGGATTCCTCTCCAAGAAGGAGAGACTCACCAAGAAAGAGAGATTCCTCAGCAAGGAGGAGGGATTCCCCAACAAGGAGGGATTCCTCTCCAAGAAGGAGAGACTCACCAAGAAAGAGAGATTCCTCTCCAAGGAGGAGGGAATCCCCAACAAGAAAGAGGGACTCCCCAACAAGGAAGAGAGATAGATCAAAATCAAGGTCACCATCAAGGAAAACTGATTCCTCTAGACATAAAAGGGAGCATGGTAGATCTCGATCAGGGTCTCCACACTCTAGGAATCACCATAGAAGATCTCCAAGGTGATTTTTTGGTGTACCACTGAGTAAACCTCCAACCTTCTTGTTATCTGAATTTGGATGAGCATGTTTTAAACCAACAGTACCACATGTTTTCTGACTCTGCAACTTTAAGTAGAAGATCTATGTTTTGTTACTAGATTGTTTTACTTATTTTATTGTTTTATAATGTTGTTGGTACTAATTATATATATATTTTTACATTGTAGAAGAAGGCATTCACCAAGGCACAGATCACCTCCAGCAAGGCATCATTCTCCTAAAAGATGTTGGTCACCACCTGCCAACAGGAAGACTGGATTGGGTAAGCCTGGGCGGAATCTGTTTGTTGCAGGTTTTAGCTATGCCACCACAGAGCGAGAGTTGGAGAAGAAATTTGCAAAGTTTGGACGTGTAACAAGGGTGCGGGTTGTCCGAGATAAACGGTAATCGCTTTCACATGCAGTTATTTGTACCTACTTGTTTCTTTGTTTGTGAATGGAGAGACACTGCGATACTCTTCAAGTCTGCTTGGTTTGCTAGAAATGTTAGCCTTGCCAAGTTTTGCCATGCCAATGGGTGGTACCAACGGAATTTGGTTTGGCTCCAACATTTCCAATGTGGTTTCTCTCACAGTTTGTTGGTTTGCTCTCAACTGGCCTGACCCCAAACATTGGCAAGCCAATTCATTTTAGCTTACCAAGCAGGCTCTTTTAGTTTATAATACAGTGTTTGTCATCACTTCCTCCATTGCGGCTCAAGTTTGCATTTTTTCTCCTTTTGAAACCATGGACAAGGCACACCTTGTCAGACTGATACACAACTCATAAACGGGCTGCATGATTTGTAAGGCCGTCTCATATTTTTAACACTTGATGGATTGCGTTTAAATATAGGGAGAGTACTTAGGATTCCATCTACCGTCGTTTGAAAATAAGGTTGTATTTTGTCTGCATGTGGATCAAGGAAACATCTAAGAAAAAGTACCCCTAATTATTTTTCTACTATATTCGAGGCATGCTATGCATACACTTATATTTCAGCTTGCAAGAGCATAATTGGTAAATTTTGTGCTGCGATGTCTGCTATGATTGAACTATAAGCAATCGATGTTGGTTGGATTTTACCTGGTTTGCCCCTTTACTAATTAATTAACCACGAGAAAGCTAGATTGATGGGACTGTCGGTGACTGTAGTTTGTACTACGTTGCGATTGAACTAAAATGGTCAAAAATAGTTGGATATTAGATGGTTTCTCTTTTAATACTAGTTGAAATTGAATTGATGATGAGGCTGGCAGAGAACGTACTCTGTACTACTATATGATAAGAGCTTTTTTTGAACATTTTATATATGAAATAACTCTGGTATACTGAAAAAACCAGGCAATATCATTCTACATTTGTACTCTGTCAAGTAGGTTTGCTAGATGTTAACCTAATTTGCAATTTTTCTTAGAACTGGAGATTCTCGAGGCTTTGGATTTTTATCCCTGGAGAAGGATGAGGACGCTGATGCAGCAATCCGAGCTTGCGACGAGACTGAGTGGAATGGTAGGATCATTCTTGTGGAGAAGTCCAAGGCACCTGCATGGTGAATCTTACACCCTAGAGTTCTGCAAACAATGCTCTGGGTGGGCGGGACCAGTTTGCACAGCTTTTATCGTACCAACAGTATAACATAAACTATTAATTTATCATTACATGTGGCAAAGTTTACTTGAACCAGCTCTCTATGCTGTACTAGGAGTAAGTAATAATGCACTTGCTATGGCTGCCTTGCTGACAATTATTGAAGAATAAGATTATATGCCAAACCTTAGCTTGTTTCAGGACCCTGCTGCTGATAAAGAGGGAGTTAGCGGTACACATTGTAATATCTGCAACCTCTACTACACATTCATGACATTCATCATCCTCTTCTTCCTCTGCATGGTGATCGAGTGTTTGGCTGGCAGTTCAGTTCATGGTGATGCATGGGCGAAATTCAGACTTGCGACGCTGTGTTGGTCATTTTTAAGTTAGGACAATAATTTTATACGTTTGTATGTGCTCTGTGTTTTAGGTCGTGGATACTACTATATGTTGGATATGTCCCGATAACTTTTCTGCTGTCTTTTCTTTCTGCCTCTACTCATGAATCAGAAATATTTTATGCAAAAAAGAACGACATTCTGATCCTTCATGCTCTCGCCCGTTTGTCTGTTGCCAACGCCTACTTATGGTAGGTGGATGCAAGGTTGTCATGCCGACTAGTGATTCTGGTCTGGTATTTAAGTTTGGTCACCACTCACCACCGCCAACGCCAACACCAGCATCCTGATGATACGTGCACAAACCCACTTTTAGCTGGTTGATGGAGATTGGGTAGCGTTGATTTGACATGGCGGTTTCATTCTTGGAGACTAACAATTTCTCCTTCTCTATCGTCATCGACACTTTCTTGATCAACGCATATACTCCCTTCGTCCCATAATATAAGAGTGTTTTTTACTCACACTCTTATATTATGGAAGGGAGTAGCAGATACACATAGCCAGCAGCAGCGCCTGTGTTCTCCTGACCTCTCGGCCCAAGGAAAATAGAAGCAGCCACCGTCCCTTATGGTTTCTTCCACGCTGCCATCTTGGTCCGCCTCCTGTCTTTTAGGGCATCTCCAGCCGTTGGCTCCCTGGGGCGCCTAAAATCGCCGCTTGAATGTGAGCCGACGCAAAAATTAAGCCTGGGGGCGAGTTGGTCCCCAGCCGCCGGCCCCAGGGCTGCCCCCAGGCACGTTTTAAAATAAAAGAAGTTCGGCGAAGTTCGGCTTAAGCACGATGAAATTCGGCCAAATACGATAAATTTTGGCCAAACACGATAAATTTTGGCACATTTTGGCGAAGTTTGTGGATTTTCATTACATAGCTCATATACATAAACTAATCTAAAGGAAAAACTGGCTGAAGTCGCTGCCGTCGCCGCCATCGTCGTCGTCGGCCTTCTCCTCCTTGACGCGGGCGCCCCTGCTGGACCCCTGCCCGGCGTCGCCATGGCGGACTGGTGGCGGCGCATCGTCGTCGTCGTCATCGTCGCTGTCGCAGATGACGACGACTCCGCCTTCGTCGCGAGCGCGTCGACGCTCCGCGAAGCGAAGCAGGGCGGCGCGTTGGCGCTCCTTCGCCTTCTCCAGGCGCTCCTTCTCCATAGCTATGGAGTCCCTGCACGCCCATTCCAGGGCCACGTCGTCGTCGTCGAGCTCCGTCGTCATCGGCGCGGCCGGCTCCTTCTTCACCGGCGCGAGCCCCGGCTCCGTCTTTGGCTTGAAAAAGCGCGGAGGAGGAGCCGACGAGCAGGCGCGCCGGCCGCCCTCGTTGATGACGATGTCGGCGCTGCGAGTGCGCCGACCGAGCGGCTTCTCTGCCGCGGGCTCGGCCTTGACGCCGAGCAGGGCCGGAGTGCCGGAGGAGTGCGATGAAGATCGGGAGGAGGAACAAGAGGAGGAGGACCCGAACCTCCTTGGCGCCCATGGCCCGGCGCGTCGGTGCTGCGCCGGGGCGGCCGCCCTCGCCGGGTACGCCAACGGCGGGTCGTTGCCGCCCTCGAGGTACGTCAGCACGCCCTCGAGTGTGCGGCCGGGGACGCCCCACCACAGGTGGCGCCCCTCGCTGTTCTGCCGGCCACCAACCACCGGCGCGCCGTTGATGGACGCCAAGCGCTGCTGCTGGCGGCGCTCGAAATACGCCGCCCAAGCCGCGTGGTTGTCGGCGGCGTACTGGGGGAGGGAGAGTTGGGCGTCGGTGAGGGAGGCGCGCACGACCTCGACTTCCTCGGCGAAGTACTGCGGCTTCGCCACGGCGTCGGGCAGCGGGGGAATGGCACTCCCTCGGCGCTGAGCCTCCACCCCGTCGGCCCGGCGCGCATGTCCGGCGGCGCCGGGATGTTCGCCTGGAACAGGAGCCAGGACTCCTGTTCGCGGAGCGAACGGCGGCCGAAGCCGTTGGCCGCCGCCTCGTCTCCGGGGTAGCGTTCCGCCATGGCGACGGACTCGGGAGAGGTAGAGAGATAGAGGGAGGGGCTGGGCGGCGGCGCTCGAGAGAGGTAGGGAGAGGGAGGAGCTGGGCGGCGGCGAGGGGCGGGGCTGGTGTGGGCACAGGCGAGTGCAGGCCACCGGCTATATAGCCGCGCCGCACCCGTGTGTACGCGTGCGAGGGAGGGGAGGCGTCGGCGCGCCGTCCCGTGACGCGCCGCCCGTGAGGAATCAGTGGCAAGGCTGACCGGCGGCAGCCTTGGCATTGATTCCCCGCGGGAACCGAGGCCGTTGGGGGAAGACGAGGCGCCGTGTCGCTGACGCGGCGGGCCCGCGGCTGTTTCGCGCCAAAACAGTTTGCCCCGGCGCCTCCGGACGCCCCCCAGCGCGCCGGATTCGGTCTGGGTCCGCCGGCGCTGTTTTCGACCCAGACCGACGAAAATCGGGTTCCTGGGACGCGACTGGGCCGTTTTTTTGGCGCCGACGCGAAAAAATCGCCTGGCGAGGCCTTCTTGAGGGCGTGGCTCGAGATGCCCTTATTCTGTGGCCTTGCCGGGGGCCGAAGGAGCGAGGACTGCCTCTTTCGTTATTTTTTAGTAAGTCATATTTTCTTTTGGTTTTTAGTTTCCTGGCAGCATCGTCAGAGGAGGTGACGATGATGTTGTGTTGGAACGAAGTCTCTTCCTCTTTCTACCTCAATGTTGTTCGATTCAGCATCAATGAAGGACCTATGAGAGTATGTGTTGTCAGGTCCATTGGTTTCCTTTGGATTTTCCTTTTTTGAAAGTGGTTTTTTTTTGGATTTTGATAGTTGATGTGTTTATTCCGTTTCGAAAAAATAGTTGATGTGTTTATCAAGAAAAACAATTTATTATTTGCGCAATGACTTGATGTTTTCATTCATTATTAGTTATTTTACTTCTTGCGGAAAATTAAAACGAAGGTCGAAGCGCGGCTCCAGTTATAGATGATTCAGAGAGATGTTGAGAGATTTCAAAAAGATTACTATCAGGCATTGTAATAGAGAGTCTAATGTAGTTGCTCATGAGCTAGCTGAGTGAGGGCGTGCAAACAATCTTTCTATGTGAAACAGACGATGTAAACATCATTTGATGATTAATAAAGCTAGTAATGAAGGCTTTCTCATGAAAAATACGGAGGGTGAACCGTCACTGCGTGATCCGTTACTGTTGATACAGTTTTGGATCACCGCTTATAATGAGGGAAAAGGCAAACGTTATTTTTTCTTCGAATGAGAAAAAAAGGCAAACATGTGGTCTTCGTTTCAGAAATAAAATCAAAATACACAAGTTCAGAAAAAGCGTGTTCATTTAGAGTATTTTATTTTATTTTTATTTCTAAGTACGAGGACCCGCTCATATGCACCTGCTGCAGCGACGGTTCCTGTACGTGATTGATTGATTCGTTCCCACGTTTTTACACTTCGATTTTTTAACAGGACGCGATAGATGCTGGACTGGATTCATGCATGAACCCAAAAATTCCCCGCACCAAATCGACTGCGCCACGGGCTCATGATGCTGCGCACGTCGCACGTCAGTGAACAACTGCTCCAACTAAACTAAAGGCTCCTAGGCCTCGAGCAACCATTCATTGGTAGACCTACTTTACTGGTTCTGTCACTGTCTCGCTGACTCAGTAGGTTAAAAATAGATGAAGCATTATTAGGGCATGGCCAATCCATAGCCTTCGGGTGATACCCCGTAAGGCATGTAGGATCAGATGATAAAAAAAGTAGGTTCGAATGAAAAAGCGGGACCCTCTGCAGAAGGCGGGTGTTTGGAGCGAAAAATTGTGTTCCAGTGCATAAAGCTGAAAAAGTTGTGGAGAGTAGAGATGCATATGTAGTGAGAGTCTTTTTTTTTCTTGATGAGGCCCACTAATGATAGATTCCATTGGAGAAAAAAAATCAATATAGATGCCTTAACCTAATTATTTCACGAGGCATCTGTATTCATATGCCCTTAGAGCCACCTGATATTATGATGTTAAGCAATCGTCGCAGAGTTGCCATATATTATTTGCAAGGATCAATTTAATCATTTTCCAAGGGATCCCGCATGAGTGAGCGCCAACTCATTTCGTCCGTCTGTATCCGTTTGGATCCATGCGGACAAATAACGCGGCCCGAGGCACTGAAGCAAACGGACGGGTGCCTGTTTGGACTCATTTCTAGCATAAATTTGGGCTCGATTTACTTCCGCGCGGACACTTAGCGGACGCCTGCGGTGTTCTCCCAGCGTCTTCCCCTCCCCCACCCATCTGTGGCACACATGCCATCCCCCCTTCCAACCAGCACCACACCCTCTTCGCGATCACCGGCACCCACTTTCGGCCTTCGCGTCACCGCCCCACGTCCACCGCCACATCCATCGCCGCCCACTTTTGTTGTCATTGTGGCCGCCGCATCCACGGCTTGCTGCCTACTCCTCGGCCACCGTCGACATCCCACCGCTACCCGCAAGGTTGCAGCCGGAGGACACGGGGTTTGATAGCTCTGCTGCCTCCGTCTCCGTGGGCAGGCCAAGGAGGGCTCCATTCACCGGTCGCGACTCATCACCGCTCACCCCCGTCGTCGCCCGCAAGGTGTTTAGTTGTTTGACCTAGTCGACCAAGGCTCATCCACGCCTGCCTCCGTCTAGTGAGGTACGGTTTCATCATGGTGGACATCTCAGATGAGTTTTTTTTACAACAACTTCATATGTTCATCATCGTCCGACGATAATGATGATCTTGCAATGATGATCTTGCAATAGTTACTATGATCGTCAATGAGCACATTGCTAGGTAGCGGCTAGCCAGCCCAGGTCTAGGAGATCGATCTCGGGCCATGCTCTGGGGTTGAATCATAATAGAGCGTGCGGACATTCCATACACTACAAAGATTATTTCCATCTCAATGACCCACTTCCCTTCCAAGCTTTTCTGATGACGGTTCCAGATGGCGAGACATGTACTTAGCTGTATTCTGAAGGGAGTGGTGTACACTGGTACAACGACGTGCTAAACAAACGGTATTTAACCCCTTTCCGCAACGACATTTGGAAATGTCGCCAAGTGAGTGTGGGCGATAGGGGGGTCCTTCCCACACGACCCAGAAATCGTCGAGGATAGGCCCTCCTAGGACCCAGGCTGGGGCCGTGTGTGATCGGGCGAGGCATCGAAACCCAATCATTTCCGTAGGTATCTACATCCCACACGGTGAATCTTAGAAAATCATTTCCGTAGGTATGTACATTCCACACGGTGAATCCCAGAAAATCATTTCCGTAGGTATGTACATCCCACACGGTGAATCCCATAAAACATTTTCATAGGTATGTACATCCCACACGGTGAATCCTAGAAAAATATTTCCGTACGTATGTATATCACACACAGTTCTTTGTGTGGAAACGTTTGTGCAAGGTGGCCTAACACAAACAGTTCGCTGCCGGAAGCCGTGTGTGATTGTTAGTTGATCGAACACGCCTACTTTCTAGAAACCATGCGGGTTGTTTGAGTTCATCGCCCACGGTGCTGTCTGAGTAACTGTCTGCAATAGAAAACTCCAATAAGCAGGGTAATTAGCCTATTATTGATAATCCGTGTACTAATCAAACTGGTATTTCTTATAAAACACGCTAAATATTTCATATCCGTATAAAAGCAACCAGGATTTCATAATCGAATTATATCAGATAGCTTCGGTACTCAGTTACGCCATTACACAATAGCACCAAGTTTCACATGCAGCATAAAAAACCTTTGGAAAGTAGCATCATACATGGTAAATAGACAAATGAATCTCATCTGGGAAACTGCAGAAGCGGAAGGCAAATATTGAGCCTTCGGTGATGTTGAATGTCCTTGCAACTTTAGGCCAGTGGCTATGGATAATTGCCCGCCCAACCTTCGTCATCTTCAGCAAGTCTTCAATATTGTATCGTGGGTGTTGAATGAACACCTTCCTCGCCTATTGACCATGCAGGTGGTCTGAGTGGTAATCATCGGTGAACTGCTTTGAAAAGTACTAAAAACAAAGCTATGCATAAATCGCTGTTGTAAATTTTGAAATGGCGCAAGGGGTAAAAACAAGGTAAAAGAGTTGGTACCATCCTATAGTTGACTGATGTCTTCTTCATTGTGCAAACAAAGATTTTGCTGTTATTCGTCGCTAGTTTCTTCATCCTAACAATCTTTCTGAGTTTCTTGACTTGACTGATATTCATGGACATCTCATCTCCCCATATGCAAAATGGGTCGAACAGTGGGTCTAAGCCTCTGACAGCAGGACCTACATGTGCAACACCAAATTGTAAGAAACCTAAATATTAGAATGATTCTTGCAACTGCACAATAATGTGCTATTAGCCAAAGGACCCTGCTTGAACAAACCTCGATGGTAAACTGAAGTGTCTCCCATTGTTTCCCTGCGACACACATAAGGAAGATCTTGATCAGGTTAACTGAGAGTTGCCATACTATCAATAGAATATGTATTGAGTACAGTAAAATTCGATTGGTGTCACATGCATAACAATACAAAATTGTACCCATAACAAATGAAAATCAAATTGCAGAACTGAACCAAACAGTTAAATGGACAATAGACCAAATGAACCAAAATAGTTAACCGAGCACGACATTGCAGAATAGAAACATGTACTAGAAGATAAGACAGTTAAAAAACAAAGAATGCTTGAGAACAGTACTACAAAATGTAGCAATTGTTGGACCAAAGTGTTAACTGAACATTACATTTCAGAGGGCCAGACTGTTAACTAAACATTAGATTCCATATTAACATTACAGAGGACAAATCACTAGAAGGCACTGGCGGTGGCCTCGAGAAAACATCACAAACTATTTTAAAGTATACAACTGCGTGGCGGTGTCGACGGTGGCCTCGAAGACGAGGTGCTCCTCCAAGATCTGGCGGTCGACACACATGGCTGCCATAGCGACCTCGTTCGCGCGTGCGGCCGCATGCTACTGAGCTCCATGTTATACTGCATGTAAAATGGCTGTGGGCGGCGCTTAATTGGAGGAGGGGGGCAGTGATTTCGGTGGAAGGTGTCGCTCCATCGGTTGGGGCATGTGGGACGGGAAAGTACGAGGATGGTGTGGGTGGGGTGTGGATTACCTGACCATATCGACGAGGTCGCGCAACAAGAAGAAGGGTCGACGGCGAGGAGGTCGCGCAACAGGAAGAAGGGTCGCCGGCGAGGAGGCGGCGCTGCAAGAAGAAGGGTCGTCGGCGAGGAGGCGGCGCTACAAGAAGAAGGGTAGCCGGCGCTGCAAGAAGAAGGGTCGCCGGCGAGGAGGCTGAGCTGCCAGTAAGCAGCAGTGAAGGTTTGAACTTGGAAAGCAAGGAGGAACAATGGAGATGTGGCTTTTGGTAGGAGGGAGGGGCGGGGAGATAGATATTTCCGCGATGGTAAAAAAATTTCGCTCGGTGCCGCGAGAGACTGGCGCGCAAGTGTGGTTCAAGCAGGGGCGGTGGACTATAGACGACGAAGCTTCCTGCGTAAGCCAGACAAGACGGTGCGCCAAGATATTTTATATCGCATCCCACACGATTCTTTCTAGCAAACTGTTTGTGGTATACCTAATTTTTTCATTATGTTTTGAAAGACAAAATGGTGTTATGGAGGGAAAGGATGATGTTTGAATTGCTAGAACATTTACGTACAGTGAAAATGCAACTAGTACATGAGTGTCGTGTTTAAATTTGGAATTATTTCGGGTTCGTTTGACATTTTTATGAATTAATTGATTTTTGGGCATTTAATGTGCATAATTCAAATTTGAACTACAAGCACATGCTCCAATACACCAACGTTTGTTGAAAAATCACATGTGTGTGTTTGGGTGAATTTATAGGTCCCATGCAAGAAATGAGAATAAAATTCAAACATCTGGGTGTCGTGACTCGGCCGGAATGATTGAGAAACTTGATTTTTAATTCCTGTAAATCCAAAACACGGCTGAAAATCATGAAACTTGGCATGGTGTCATGAGATGGCACCAACATGCCGCGTTAATTTTTTTGTCCGAATTGGGACAAGCTTTGGTGTAAGCTTCTTGCAAACCGGAGCTCCCCTCAAAAGGCTTGTGGTTCTGAGAGGGAACGTGTCACCTTCGTGTGTGAAACGACATACATACACTGCCTTCTCTTGCCTTAATTTTTGTCACTGACAGATTAGACCAAATAGAAGTATCGTGCTAAATTTTGGAATTATTCTGGGTTCGTTTGGCCTTTTTATACATTAATTGAGTTTCTGCGCATTTAATGTGCATAATTCAAATTTGAACTACAAGCACAAACTCGAGTGCACCAAAGTTGTTTCAAAAATCATATGTGTATCCTTGGGTGAATTTTTAGGTCCATGCAAGAGATGGGAGTAAAATTCAAACATCTGGGCATCGTGGCTCGGTCGAAAAGATTGAGAAACTTGGTTTTAATTTCTGTAAATACAAAATACGCCTAAAAATTATGAAAGTTGGCATGGTGTCATGACATGGCACCAACATGCTGCGATAAATTTTTTGGCCGAATTGGCAGCTTTGGTGTAAGCTTCTTGCGAACCAGAGCTTCCCTTAAGAAAGCTCGTGGTTTCGAGGGGGAACATGTCACCTTCGTGTGCGAAACGACATTCGTACACTGCCTTCTCCCACCTTAATTTTTTTACATAGGTAGATTAGACAAAATAGAAGTATCGTGCTAAATTTTGGAGTTATTCTGGGTTCATTTGTCCCTTTTTATACATTAATTGAGTTTCTATGCATTTAATGTGCATAATTCAAATTTGAACTACAAGCACAGGCTCTAGTGCACCAAAGTTTTTGAAAAATCACATGTGTGTCCTTGGGTGAATTTCTAGGTCACATGCAAGAGATGGGTGTGAATTCAAACATCTGGGCGTCGTGGCTCGGCCGGAAAGATTGACAATTCTGGTTTTTTTAATTCCTGTAAATCCAAAACACGTCTGGAAATCATGAAACTTGGCCTGGTGTCATGACATGGCACCAACATGCTGCGGTAATTTTTTTGGCCCGAAGTGGGACAAGCTTTGGTGTAACCTTCTTGCAAACCGGAGCTTCACTCAAGAAGGCTTGTGGTTCCGAGAGGGAACATGTCACCTTCGTGTGCGAAACGACATACGTACACTGCCTTCTCCCGCCTTAATTTTTGTACACTAGCAGATTAGACCAAATAGAAGTATCGTGCTAAATATTGGAATTATTCTGGGTTCGTTTGGCCCTTTTTATACATTAATTAAGTTTCTGGGCATTTAATGTGCATAATTCAAATTTGAACTACAAGCACATGCGTGAGTGCATCAAAGTTGTTTGAAAAATCACATGTGTGTCCTTGGATGAATTTCTAGGTCCCATGCAAGAGATGGGAGTGAAATTCAAACATCTGGGCGTCGTGGCTCGGCCGGAAAGATTGAGAAACTTGGTTTTTTAATTCCTGTAAATTCAAAACACGCCTGAAAATCATGAAAGTTGGCATGGTGTCATGACATGGCATCAACATACTGCAGTAATTTTTTTGGCCGAATTGGGGCAAGCTTTGGTGTAAGCTTCTTGCAAACCGGAGCTTCCCTCAAGAAGGCTCGTTGTTCTGAGAGGGAACGTGTCACCTCCATGTGCGAAACGACATACGTACACTGCCTTCTCTCGCCTTAATTTTTTTACACAGGCAGATTAGACCAAATGGAAGTATCGTGCTAAATTTTGGAATTATTCCGGGTTTGTTTCACCCTTTTTATACATTAATTGAGTTTTTGTGCATTTAGTGTGCATAATTCAAATTTGAACTACAAGCACAAGCTCCAGTGCACCAAAGTTGTTTGAAAAATCGCATGTGTGTCCTTGGGTGAATTTCTAGGTCCCATGCAAGAGATGGGGGTGAATTCAAATATCTGGGAGTCGTGGCTCGACCGAAAAGATTGAGAATTATGGTTTTTAATTCCGATAAATCCAAAGCACGCGTGAAAATCATGAAACTTGGCATGGTGTCATGACATGGCACCAACGTGCTGCAGTAATTTTTTTGGCCGAATTGGGACAAGATTTGGTGTAAGCTTCTTGCTAACCGGAACTTCACTCAAGAAGACTTGTTGTTCCAAGAGGGAACGTGCCATCTCCTTGTGCGAAAGACATATGTACACTGCCTTCTCCCGCCTCAAATTTTGTACACTGGTAGATTAGACCAAATAGAAGTATCGTGCTAAATTTTGGAATTATTCCGGGTTCGTTTGGCCCTTTTTCTACATTAATTGAGTTTCTGCACATTTAATGTGCATAATTCAAATTTGAACTACAAGCACACGCTTCAGTGCACCAAAATTGTTTGAAATATCACATGTGCGTCCTTGGGTGAATTTCTAGGACCCATGCAAGAGATGGGAGTGAAATTCAAACATCTGAGCATCGTGGCTCGGCCGGAAAGGTTGAGAATTTTGGTTTTTTAATTCCTGTAAATCCAAAACATGCCTGAAAATCATGAAAGTTGGCATGGTGTCATGACATGGCACCAACATGCTGCGGTAATTTTTTTGGCCGAATTGGGACAAGATTTGGTGTAAGCTTCTTGCAAACCGGAGCTTCCCTCAAGAAGGCTCGTCGTTCCGAGAGGGAACGTGTCACCTCCGTGTGCGAAATGACATACGTACACTGCCTTCTCCTGCCTTAATTTTTTTACATAGGCATATTGGACCAAATAGAAGTATCGTGCTAAAATTTGGAATTATTCCAGGTTCGTTTGGCCCTTTCTATACATTAATTTAGTTTCTGCGCATTTAATGTGCATAATTCAAATTTGAACTACAAGCACAGGCTCTAGTGCACCAAAGTTGTTTGAAAAATCACATATGTGTCCTTGGGTGAATTTCTAGGTCCCATGCAAGAGATGGGAGTGAATTCAAACATCTAGGCGTCGTGGCTCGGCCAGAAAGATTGGAAATTTTGGTTTTTCCAATTCCTGTAAATCCAAAACACACATGAAAATCATGAAACTTGGCACGGTGTCCTAACATGGTTTGGTATAAGCTTCTTGCAAACCGGTAACTGCGGTATTTTTTTTGGCCAAATTAGGACAAGCTTTGGTGTAAGCTTCTTGCAAACCGGAGCTTCACTCAAGAAGGCCTGTGGTTCCGAGAGGGAACGTGTCACCTCCATGTGCGAAACGACATACGTACAGTGCCTTCTCCCGCCTTAATTTTTTTACACTAGTAGATTAAACCAAATAGAAGTATCATGCTAAATTTTGGAATTATTCTCGGTTCATTTGGCCCTTTTTAAACATTAATTGAGTTTCTGGGCATTTAATGTGCATTATTCAAATTTGAACTATAAGCACAGGCTCGAGTGCACCAAAGTTGTTTGAAAAATCACATGTGTGTCCTTGGATGAATTTCTAGGTCCCATGCAAGAGATGGGAGTGAAATTCAAACATCTGGGCATTGTGACTCGGCCGAAAAGATTGAGGAACTTGGTTTTTTAATTCCTGTAAATCCAAAACAAGCCTGAAAATCATGAAACTTGGCATGGTGTCATGACATGGCACCAACATGCTACGGTAATTTTTTTGGCCGAATTGGGACAAGCTTTAGTGTAAGCTTCTTGCAAACCGGAGCTTCACTCAAGAAGGCTTGTGGTTCCGAGAGGGAACATGTCACCTCCGTGTGCGAAACGACATACGTACACTGCCTTCTCCCGCCTTAATTTTTGTACACTGGCAGATTAGACCAAATAGAAGTATCGTGCTAAATTTTGGAATTATTTCGGGTTCGTTTGGCCCTTGGATGAATTTCTAGGTCCCATGCAAGAGATGGGAGTGAAATTCAAACATCTGGGCATTGTGACTCGGCCGAAAAGATTGAGGAACTTGGTTTTTTAATTCCTGTAAATCCAAAACACGCCTGAAAATCATGAAAGTTGGCATGGTGTCATGACATGGCACCAACATGCTGCGGTAATTTTTTCGCCGAATTGGGACAAACTTTGGTGTAAGCTTCTTGCAAACCGGAGGTTCCCTCAAGAAGGCTCGTGGTTCCGAGAAGGAACGTTTCACCTCCGTGCGCGAAATGACATACATACACTGCCTTCTCCCGCCTTAATTTTTTTACACAGGCAGATTAGAAAAAATAGAAGTATCATGCTAAATTTTGGAATTATTCCGGGTTCGTTTGACCCTTTTTATACATTAATTGAGTTTCTGCGCATTTAATGCGCATAATTCAAATTTGAACTACAAGCACAGGTTCCAGTGCACCAAAGTTGTTTGAAAAATCACATGTGTGTCCTTGGGTGAATTTCTAGGTCCCATGCAAGAGATGCGAGTGAATTCAAACATCTGGGCGTCGTGGCTCGGCTGGAAATATTGAGAAACTTGATTTTTTAATTTCAGTAAATCCAAAACACGCCTGGAAATCATGAAAGTTGGAGTGGTGTCATGACATGGCACCAACTTGCTGCGGTAAATTTTTTTGGCCGAATTGGGACAAGCTTTGGTGTATGCTTTTTGCAAACCGGACCTTCCCTCAAGAAGGCTCGTGGTTCCGAGAGGGAACATGTCACCTCCGTGTGCGAAACGACATACGTACATTGCCTTCTCCCGCCTTAATTTTTTTACACAGGCAGATTAGACCAAATAGAAGTATCGTGCTAAATTTTGGAATTATTCTGGGTTCGTTTGGCCCTTTTTATACATTAATTGAGTTTCTGCGCATTTAATGTGCATAATTCAAATTTGAACTATAAGCGCAGGCTCTAGCGCAGCAAACTTGTTTGAAAAATCACATGTGTGTCCTTCGGTGAATTTCTAGGTCCCATGCAACAGATGGGAGTGGATTCAAACATCTGGGCGTCGTGGCTCGGCCGGAAAGATTGAGAATTCTGGTTTTTTAATTTCTGTAAATCCAAAACACTCCTGAAAATCATGAAACTTGGCATGGTGTCATGACATGGCACCAAATGTTGCGGTAATTTTTAATTAAGACAAGCTTTGGGGTAAGCTTCTTGCAAACCGGAGTTTCCCTGAAGAAGGCTCGTGGTCCCGAGAGGGAACGTGTCACCTCTGTGTGCGAAATGACATACGTACACTGCCTTCTCCCGCCTTAATTTTTTTACACAAACAAATTAGACCAAATAGAAGTATTGTTCTAAATTTTGGGATTATTCCGGGTTCGTTTAGCCTTTTTTATACATTAATTGAGTTTCTGCACATTTAATGTGCATAATTCAAATTTGAAGTACAAGTACACGCTCTAGTGCACCAAAGTTGTTTCAAAAATCTCATGTGTGTCCTTGGGTGAATTTTTAGGTCCCATGCAAGAGATGGGAGTGAATTCAAACATTTGGGCGTCGTGGCTTGACCGGAAAGATTGAGAATTCTGGTTTTTTAATTCCTGTAAATCCAAAACACGCCTAAAAATCATGAAAGTTGGCATGGTGTCATGACATGGCACCAACATGCCGCGGTAATTTTTTTGGCCGAATTGGGACAAGCTTTGGTGTAAGCATCTTGCAAACCGGAGCTTCCCTCAAGAAGGCTCGTGGTTCCGAGAGGGAACGTATCACCTTCGTGTGTGAAACGGCATACGTACACTGCCTTCTCTTGCGTGAATTATTTTACACAGACATATTAGACCAAATAGAAGTATCGTGCTAAATTTTGGGATTATCCCGGGTTCGTTTAGCCCTCTTTATACATTAATTGAGTTTCTACGCATTTAATGTGCATAATTCAAATTTGAACTACAAGCACATGCTTCAGTGCACCAAAGTTGTTTGAAAAATCACATGTGTGCCCTTGGGTGAATTTCTAGGTCCCATGCAAGAGATGGGAGTGAAATTCAAACATCTGGGCGTCGTGGCTCGACCGGAAAGGTTGAGAATTTTGATTTTTTAATTCCTGTAAATCCAAAACACGCCTGAAAATCATGAAACTTGGCATGGTATTGAGAATCGAGGTGGACATTGTATTGAGATCCAAAGAGAGAGAAGAAGCCATCTAGCTAATAAGTATGGACCTGAAGGTCTATGGTAAACTACTCACACATCATCAGAGAGGCTATGATGTTGATGTAGAAGCCCTCTGTGATCAATCCCCCCTCCGGCGGAGTGCCGGAAATGGCTCCAAGATGGGATCTCACGGGTACAGAAGGTTGCGGCGGTGGAAATAGGGTTTCGTGGTGCTCCTGGATGTTTTCGGAGTATATGGGTATATATAGGAGGAAGAAGTACGTCGGTGGAGCTGCAAGGGGCCCACGAGGGTGGGGGGCGCACCCTCCTGCCTTGTGGCCTCCTCGCTTCTTTCTTGACGTCCACTCCAAGTATCCTGGATCACATTTGTTCCAAAAATAACTCTCCCGAAGGTTTCATTCCGTTTGGATTCCGTTTGATATTCCTTTTCTGCGAAACACTGAAATAGGCAAAAAAAACTGCAATTTGCACTGGGCCTTTGGTTAATAGGTTAGTCCCAAAAATAATATAAAAAGGTATATTAAATCCCATTAAACATCCAAAACAGATAATATAATAGCATGGAACAATAAAAAATTATATATATGTTGGAGACTTATCAAGCATCCCCAAGCTTAATTCCTGCTCGTCCTCGAGTAGTAAATGATAAAAACAGAATATTTGATGTGGAATGCTACCTAGCATAACTATTAATGTAATTTTATTTATTGTGGCATGAATGTTCAGATCTGAAAGATTCAACACAAAAGTTTAATATTGACATAAAAATAATAATACTTCAAGCATACTAACAAAACAATCATGTCTTCTCAAAATAACATGGCCAAAGAAAGTTATCCCTACAAAATCATATAGTTTGGCTATGCTCTATCTTCACTACACAAAGTATTTAATTCATGCACAACCCTGATGACAAGCCAAGCAATTGTTTCATACTTTTGATGTTCTCAAACTTTTCAATCTTCACACAATACATGAGCGTGAGCCATGGACATAGCACTATAGGTGTAACGCCCTCGATGCGGCTATATCTCCCACGTGTCGAAGCACGACTTAGAGGCATAACCGCATTGAAAGCAATGTCGCAAGTAAGGTAATCTTCACACAACCCATGTAATACATAAGGGAAAGAGATACATAGTTGGCTTACAATCGCCACTTCACACAAATACATGAATAAAGCATTATATCATCCAGTTACAATCAAGGCCCGACTACGGGGCCAAAATAAAAGAAGAACCCCAAATGCGACAAGGTCCCCGATCGACCCCAACCAGGCTCCACTACTGATCAACTAGAACGAAACAACATAAAGGACAAGATCTTCATCGAGCTCCTCCTGAGCTTGGTTGCGTCACCTGGAATGGCATCATCGGCACCTGCAAGCTGGTTTTGGAAGTATCTGTGAGTCACGGGGACTCAACAATCTTGCACCCTCGCGATCAAGACTATTTAAGCTTATGGGTAGGGTAAAAGGTATGAGGTGGAGATGCAGCAAGCGACTAGCATATATGGTGGCTAACATACGCAAATGAGAGTGAGAAGAGAAGGCAAAGCACGATCGAGAAACTATGATCAAGAAGTGATCCTAGAACAACCTACGTCAAGCATAACTCCAACACCGTGTTCACTTCCCGGACTCCGCCGAAAAGAGACCATCACGGTTACACACGCGGTTGATGCATTTTAATTAAGGTCAACTTCAGGTTTTCTACAACCGGACGTTAACAAATTCCCATCTGCCCATAACCGCGGGCACGGCTTTCGAAAGTTCAATCCTTGCAGGGGAGTCCCAACTTATCCCATCACAAGCTCTCACGATCAACGAAGGATAAACCTTCTCCCGAGACATTCCGATCAGACTCGGCATCCCGGTTCTACAAGACAACTTCGACAAGTTAAAACAAAACTAGCAACACCGCCCAAATGTGCCGACAAATCCCAATAGGAGCTGCACATATCTCGTTCTCAGGGCACACTCAGATTGTCTAAACTTCCGGTAGGCCAGCCCAGAGTTGCCCCTGGTGGCCACCGGCGGCTGACGAGGTGGACCAACACTCAGAGGAGCACTGGCCCGGGGGGGTTTAAATAAGATGACCCTCAGGAGCGTGACTCCTAAGGGAAAAAAGGCTAGGTGGCGAATGGTGAAACCAATGTTGGGCATTGCTGGAAGAGTTTTATTCAAGGCGAACTGTCAAGGGGTTCCCATTATTACCCAACCGCGTAAGGAACGCAAAATCCGGGAACATAACACCGATATGACGGAAACTAGGGCGGCAAGAGTGGAACAAAACACTAGGCAAAAAGGTTGAGCCTTCCACCCTTTACCAAGTATATAGATGCGTTAATTAAATAAGAGATATTGTGATATCCCAACAAGTAAACATGTTCCAACAAGGAACAACATCTCCATGTTCCAGCAAAGAACAAACTTCAATCTTCACCTGCAACTAACAAAGCTATAAGAGGGGCTGAGCAAAGCGGTAACATAGCCAAACAACGGTTTGCTAGGACAAGGTGGGTTAGAGGCTTGGTTCAACGATATGGGAGGCATGATAAGCAAGTGGTAGGTATCGCATCATAGGCATAGCAAAAGAGCGAGCAACTAGCAAGCAAAGATAGAAGTGATTTCGAGGGTATAGTCATCTTGCCTGAAATCCCGCAAGGAAGAAGAACGAGTCCGTGAAGAAGACAAACGGACGTAGACGAACGGGTCCTCACAAACGTGACGTTATCGGAACCAACCCGAAGAAGCAACACCGGAAAGAAGCACACAACATAGTAAACAACCAACACATGAACATGGCATGATGCACAACCAAGTGTGATGCATGTCCGGTTTAATGAAGCATGGCATGGCAAAGTGCACAAGCAATCCTACAAATTAAGTGGAGCTCAATATGCAACGAGTTGCATATTGACGAAACACCAGATTCAAGTTATTTAGTTCGATCTCGTTTATGTACCCAACAAGATTAAATTTTATTAGCATGACAAGAGGGTGAAGCAAAGTAAAACTACCTATCTAGTCAAGTTTAAATGAGGCCGGAACGACAAAGAACAAGTCCGAAAACTCCTCATGTGCAATTTAAGGATTTGGTACTGTTCTGCCCTAAACATAATTTTAAAGTTGTTAAGCATGCAAAGTGAAGCCACCATATTAAACTAGGCAAAATTCTACCCCATTTACATATAAAGTTTATTAAAATCCGAGCTACGGTTATTTAGTTATGAAATAAATCATTTTAGCAAGTTATTTAAGCAAATTTAAACAAACATCATTTTAAACATGTTAAACATGGATGAAACTAGGATATTATTAAACTAGATGAAATTCTAAGCAAGTTTCATATAATAATTTATTTCGATCCGATGCACGGTTGTGAAGTTATTAAATGCATGAACAGCAAGGGGTAATCTGAAAATGTGCAGTTTTTCTGTAAATAGCAAAATTCGCTCATAGCAGGAAAAATATATATCGGCCCGAAACTGCACATGGGCCAACAGTGCAAAAGGAGAGGGGGCGGCTCACCCATGGGCCTCGGCCCGGTTCAGAGAAGGAGGCAGGCACGGAGCTGGCCTAACAGATCTGGGCCACGGGAGCCTTGCGACCCAGGAGGCGCGGTCAACGCGGGTGGGACGAGGCGCGCTGCTCTTGTCCTGGAAGCAGAGGACACAGGCGACGGAGGACCTGACGCTGGCGTCTCCCGGCGACGAGGATGGGGCGGATCTAGGTGGAGGCGACCAGGAACAGGGCACGGGCGTGGATCCGACGGGACTGGAGGCGGTGCAACGAACTGAGGAGGCGAGCATCAGCCCCTGCAGCAAAACGACAGTGAGGCAGAGAAGACAGCAGCGGCGTGACGCGAGGAACAGAAAGGGGCCAGAGACAGCGCAAGACTTGTCAAGGACGTAGGCAGTGGCGGAGCTGGAGCGAGGGGAGGCGACGAAGCTTGGCGCGGATCCATGGCGACGAGGAGGGCGCGGTCAACACGCTCGAGGCAGGGGATCGAGCGAACCACAGCTGCGACAGGAGCTCCTGCTGAATAAATGAGAGAGGGTTCAGAGAGAGAGACGGGGAGGAAGAACTGCAAGAGGAAGAAGGAGAAGAAAGGGAAGGCAGGGGCGTGGCGCTGGTGACCTGCTTGTCGCCGGTGGTTGTTTGGGCAGCAGCGACGAGGTGCTTGGGGGCGCGGGATGCACGGCGGCGCAAGGGGGAGCTTGGTGCCAACGGCTTTGGGAACGAGGCAGAGGAGGGAGCTCGAGGAAAATCAGGAGCAGCGCTCGTTGGCTCGGGCTCGATCCCGAGGAATGAGGAGGCTGGTCGAGGAGGATTTGGACCATGGGTGCGGGCTCTAGTTGATCTGATGCTGAAAACGAGGAAGGGAGAGATTGGCTGCGGTTTGGATCGATGGGAGGAGCTGGTGGTTGGCTGGATCGGCTGCTGGATCAGGATGGATCCCGAGAGAACAGTGGCGGCGGCAGACACGGGTGGATGGGACAACTCCCCTCAAATTTAGGGTTGGACAATATATATACATCAGGTGGATTAGGTTAGGGGCTACCTCATCCCTACGATCGCAATCGGACGGCCGCGAATAAAATAGTTAGGGAGCGCAATTAACAAAACGGAGATGTTTTGTAGACGTTTGGGGATGATCTGGACACAACAGTGACGAAAGTCTGGTTCGGGTCCGGGGCAGCTTTCGGACGCGCGCGAGGAGGTCCGCGAGCTGACGAGAGAGGTTAGTTAGGGCCTGGCAGTGAGAGGTAGTGCAACAAAGGTCCGAGAAGAGAGAAGAGGAGAGGCCCGGCGACTGTTTCCGGAGACCGAAAACGTCCGACGATAGACCGGCTATACTGTCGCTATAGTTATCCGTTGGGGCGTCAAACGAACTCCGAATGCGATGAAACTTGGCAGGCGGTCTACCTACACTATAACAAGACCGCACTCCAACTCTCATCCCATTCCGAGAACATTTTCTGGCCACTTATAAAATATTATTTCGGACATGCCGCGGGCGCGTGCAAGTGTGGCTGGGCTCAGAACAGACAACAGAAGGAACTGGGGGAACCCGGACGGATGTAGGTTTTGAAAACATGATGATGCAATGCACATAATGACATGATGAAATGCAACACGCAAGCAAATGACATGGCAACGACAGCGAATAACTGGATGACACCTAGCACATCGGTCTCAGGGCGTCACAACACTCCACCACTACGAGAGGATCTCGTCCCGAGATCTAGAATGGCACCGGAGGGAAAACAGAAGAGGAAAAGGAGAGGTAAAACTAAGTTGCTTCTTTGACAAATGAGTGAAACCACGAACCTTGCAAGGTTGAGTAAAAGAAAGAAAGAAAGCAACGGAGGTGAACGAAGTTGAAAGCACTCCGTTAGGAAAAAGGAACAAGGAAGAACAAATCCGAACAGCACTCCGGTTGAAAGATATGCAAGGCTTGATAACATGAAAGAACTTGAGCAAAAGGGACACAACACTCCGGTTTAAAAGGATAAACCAAGAAAAGAACACGATCCTATCAAAACGAAAAGATGGGTTGAAGAGAGCAACATCACAAAGCCTCTGGAACAAAATTAAGAATGGAATTGAATGAACGAAGGGAAACAAGATCTTGAGGGAGCCCGCTTACAACAAATGCTAGAACGGAGTTGTTGGAAAACCAATAACGAAAAGAATAAGCTTTATACGGTCTTATGGAATACAACTCAAAATATGAGGTGACAACCTGCCACTCACGGGAAAAAAATTGGGTTGATAAGAACAAGGGGACGAGAAAGTATATCGCACTGGAAAGGATAAATGAAGAACTTGGATCATTTATAAGCACCATAATAGCCACCATCCTTAGGGAAGGCTTAAGGTGAAATTTAACCCAAGATAACTCTAAGGAAGAGATTGATGGCTTTTAATATCCCATTCTTGACCACATGTGAATCATGAAACATGAACTCAAATTATCAAGAATGATATAATACCACCTCTATTGATACGGAAGGAAGAATTGTACTCCGGATTGCAAGATGAAGAAAACTTGATCTCCTCCGAAAAGAAACTTGATGAACACTTCGAGAAGGAATTAAATCCTTTATGAACCATCATGTAGAACCTTCATGAAGAACTCCGGTAACGAAAGGATGATCAAACGAAAGGAAAGGTAAGTTGAAAACACAAGGTGAATCCTTGCAATGATTGGATGAAACTTTGCAACGAGATAAAATGGAAACTTGGAACTCCTGAAAAGAAAGATAAAGCATCTCGAACCGAGAATGTGATATGATGAACCACTCTGGAAAATCAGAAATTGAATTTAGTTGATGAAACAAGAATAAGAATTACATTATGCGTATCCTTCACCAATTTAAATTGATGACAAGCAAATGGATTTGGCACACAACTTATTCTCGTAGCAAGGATTAAGAGAGATATAGTGCAAACTTGAGAAGGTCTTCAACGATCCACCGTTAGAGTTTGGAACAACGAATACATAGATACGATAAACGAAGGAAGAAGAAACTCTTGAACGAACCACCGGTAAGAATTGAAAATGAACGAAGAGAAGATAAAGAAACACCGGGAAGAATTATAAAATGAACGAAGATGCTTGAGAGGATTTAGATACATGAGAACGAAGAGATCATGAGCCGATTAAAGATCACTTGAACGAAGCACCGGTAAAATTGGAGAATGATAACTGACAGCTGAGAATGAATAAACCTGAATTGGTGGACTCTGGATAACACACTGAGGAGACTCTTGAATAGCTCCGGATAGGTGAAAAGAATTCTCACAATCAAACAATTATGAGAGGATGGCAGAGAATGGGGCAAGATTTAAAAGAAACTCTTCTTCGGTCTCCGAATCTGAGAATGACGATGAGAAACACCACCAATAATTGTAGAGGCACTCCGGAAGAATCAAACGCGAAGAGATTGAGCCAATGATGAAAAGAATTCGACAGATCTTGGAGAAAACATAAGACTTATGATAATTCATTCTTGCGTCAAATTTGAAATGAATTTAGGATAGTTTCGGTAAAATTAGAAGAGTTAGGTAAGATCCTGGGAAAAGACCTATGGGTTAGGGCCCACTCAAAAGAAACACTATTGAACGATTTAAAAGAGAGAAAGCACCGGTTAAATAAAATGGCTTGAATGAGCTCGGATTAGGTTTGAACGGATCTTGAAGGAAAAGACGAGCCTTCCGAGATATCTTCAGCACTCCGGAACAACTGAATAGCGAGAGGTGAATGATTAAGAATTGCACCGGCATGAGAAAGCATTGAAATGAGGAAAAGGGTATGATCAACACCAAAAGCTTGAATAGAATCCACCGGAGAAGACAAAGAATGAAGGATGATGAACTAGTAGAGCATCTTCTAGAGAACCACCGGGTAAGAACATTGACGGAAAAGAATGGGGAGACTTCTCATCAATAACATGATAATAGATTCAGAAATCCGAATCCTTGAAGAAAAAGGGTGGGTAGGAGGGAAAACAAAGGCAACTTGGAGATGGATGAAACAAACACCGTTGAGAAGAACTGATAATAGATCTTGCTGATATTGAAATGATCGGATCCACTTGATGAGAAACACGTCGGTTGAAAGGATTGACATGACAAACTCGATGATCAAGAAGGATTAGTATCCACATAGAAATATGAGAACACCACTTAGGAAAGGTATGGAATCAACATTTGACATTGAAGCAACTTGAATACCACAACTCAAAACAAAACAAGGATTGGCTTGCAGAATAAGCCGGAACAAACATATGATAGAGATTTTGTCCGAAGTTTTCGTGCTGGGGCCTACACGGGCTCGATCGTACAACACCATCATGTACAAGGTAGTGCACATGACATACGAAGCGTCCCCGAGTCGGCATAGCCAAGGACTCTTTAAGACACAACGAGACCACTGTAAAACCAACCGTGAATAGGCGGACCACTAGACGTCGAACCCCAATTTCATATCATACATCTGTCGGAAAGATATCATAAGAGCTACTTGAATTCCCACCTATGAAACTCCCGAACCTTTCTGGTTATACAATCAGGTGTTGGGGATATAGGGGACGCATAATATCTCACCCAAATCTAGCAAATCCTACATCCAGCTGTATCCATCCTTCAACACATAACCAAGAAACCTTCGGAAATCATCTACCTCAACCTTCAAAAAGCATCCGTTATACGAGTTATGGCAATACCCCCGAACTCCTGCCCCAGTACTGGGTGGCGTCGAGCTTATCTCACCAACAAATGCATAAAAGAGATTTTCGATGTCGGCGAACTAAACTCAGGTATTCCAGAACTGCAACGATAAAATTGTGACGACAACACCTCGGAGCTCAACTCCCCGGGACACTGCCACAACCCCTAAATGATAGGAGGCACCAAGAACAATGTTCTCGTCACAAATCGATCAGAACGATTCCAAAATACCCGCATGATCCTAATTTTTTTAGTGAAATTTGAGAAGAGAAGAGTCAAAACTCTACGTTAGGATGCCTTACCAGAGCGATGAAGGGACTGGGGAGTAAAAAGAATTCCTAAACTCTCTGATATATAATTCCTAAATGACTCAAAACATTTTTCTAGACTCAACAACGGCTGCTAATTCGATCAAGCAGTGGGGGCTCCTAAGGTCGGGGAAGGCTCTGATTACCAACTTGTAACGCCCTCGATGCGGCTATATCTCCCACGTGTCAAAGCACGACTTAGAGGCATAACCGCATTGAAAGCAATGTCACAAGTAAGGTAATCTTCACACAACCCATGTAATACATAAGGGAAAGAGATACATAGTTGGCTTACAATCGCCACTTCACACAAATACATGAATAAAGCATTATATCATCCAGTTACAATCAAGGCCCGACTACGGGGCCAAAATAAAAGAAGAACCCCAAATGCGACAAGGTCCCCGATCGACCCCAACTGGGCTCCACTACTGATCAACTAGAACAAAACAACATAAAGGACAAGATCTTCATCGAGCACCTCCTAAGCTTGGTTGCGTCACCTGGAATGGCATCATCGGTACCTGCAAGCTGGTTTTGGAAGTATCTGTGAGTCACGGGGACTCAGCAATATCGCACCCTCGCGATCAAGACTATTTAAGCTTATGGGTAGGGTAAAAGGTATGAGGTGGAGCTGCAGCAAGCGACTAGCATATATGGTGGCTAACATACGCAAATGAGAGCGAGAAGAGAAGGCAAAGCACGATCGAGAAACTATGATCAAGAAGTGATCCTAGAACAACCTTCGTCAAGCATAACTCCAACATCGTGTTCACTTCCCGGACTCCGACGGAAAGAGACCATCACGGTTACACACGCGGTTGATGCATTTTAATTAAGGTCAACTTCAGGTTTTCTACAACCGTACGTTAACAAATTCCCATATGCCCATAATCGCGGGCACGGCTTTCGAAAGTTCAATCCCTGCAGGGGAGTCCCAACTTAGCCCATCACAAGCTCTCATGGTCAACAAAGGATAAACCTTCCCCCGGGACATTTCGATTAGACTCGACATCCCGGTTCTACAAGACAACTTCGACAAGTTAAAACAAAACTAGCATCACCGCCCGAATGTGCCGACAAATCCCGATAGGAGCTGCACATATCTCGTTCTCAGGGCACACTCAGATTGTCTAAACTTCTGGTAGGCCAGCCCAGAGTTGCCCCTGGTGGCCACCGGCGGCTGACGAGGTGGACCAACACTCAGAGGAGCACTAGCCCGGGGGGGGGGGGGGTTAAATAAGATGACCCTCAGGAGCGCGACTCCCAAGGAAAAAACGCTAGGTGGCGAATGGTAAAACCAATGTTGGGCATTGCTGGAAGAGTTTTATTCAAGGCGAACTGTCAAGGGGTTCCCATTATTACCCAACCGCATATGGAACGCAAAATCCGGGAACATAACACCGATATGACGGAAACTTGGGCGGCAAGAGTGGAACAAAACACTAGGCAAAAAGGCCGAGCCTTCCACCCTTTACCAAGTATATAGATGCATTAATTAAATAAGAGATGTTGTGATATCCCAACAAGTAAACATGTTCCAACAAGGAACAACATCTCCATGTTCCAACAAGGAACAAACTTCAATCTTCACCTGCAACTAACAACGCTATAAGAGGGGCTGAGCAAAGCGGTAACATAGCCAAACAACGGTTTGCTAGGACAAGGTGGGTTAGAGGCTTGGTTCAACGATATGGGAGGCATGATAAGCAAGTGGTAGGTATCGCAGCATAGGCATAGAAAAAGAGCGAGCAACTAGCAAGCAAAGATAGAAGTGATTTCGAGGGTATGGTCATCTTGCCTGAAATCCCGCAAGGAAGAAGAACGAGTCCGCGAAGAAGACAAACGGACGTAGACGAACGGGTCCTCACAAATGCGACGTTATCGGAACCAACCTGAAGAAGCAACACCGGAAAGAAGCACACAACATAGTAAACAACCAACACATGGACATGGCATGATGCACAACCAAGTGTGATGCATGTCTGGTTTAATGAAGCATGGCATGGCAAAGTGCACAAGCAATCCTACAAATTAAGTGGAGCTCAATATGCAACGAGTTGCATATTGACGAAACACCACATTCAAGTTATTTAGTCGATCTCGTTTATGTACCCAACAAGATGAAATGTTGTTAGCATGGCAAGAGGGTGAAGCAAAGTAAAACTACCTATCTAGTCAAGTTTAAATGAGGCCGGAATGACAAAGAACAAGTCCGGAAACTCCTCATGTGCAATTTAAGGATTTGGTACTGTTCTGCCCTAAACATAATTTTAGAGTTGTTAAGCATGCAAAGTGAAGCCACCATGTTAAACTAGGCAAAATTCTACCCCATTTACATTTAAATTTATTAAAATCCGAGCTACGGTTATTTAGTTATGAAATAAATCATTTTAGCAAGTTATTTAAGCAAATTTAAACAAACAACATTTTAAACATGTTAAACATGGATGAAAGTAGGATATTATTAAACTATATGAAATTCTAAGCAAGTTTCATATATAATTTATTTCGATCCGATGCACGGTTGTGAAGTTATTAAATGCATGAACAGCAAGGGGTAATCTGAAAATGTGCAGTTTTTCTGTAAATAGCAAAATTCGCTCATAGAAGGAAAAATATATATCGGCCCGAAACTGCACATGGGCCAACAGTGCGAAAGGAGAGGGGGTGGCTCACCCATGGGCCTCGGCCCGGTTCAGATAAGGAGGCAGGCACGCAGCTGGCCTGACAGATCTGGGCCACGAGGAGCCTTGCGGCCCAGGAGGCGCGGTCAACGCGGGTGGGACGAGGTGCGCTGCTCTTGTCCTGGAAGCAGAGGACACAGGCGGCGGAGGACCTGACGCTGGCGTCTCCCGGCGACGAGGATGGGGCAGATCCAGGTGGAGGCGACCAGGAACAGGGCGCGGGCGCGGATCCGACGGGACTGGAGGCGGTGCGACGAACTAAGGAGGCGAGCATCAGCCCCTGCAGCAAAACGACAGTGAGGTGGAGAAGACAGCAGCGGCACGACGCAAGGAACAGAATGGGGCCAGAGACGGCGCAAGACTTGTCAAGGACGTAGGTAGTGGCGGAGCTGGAGCGAGGGGAGGCGACGAAGCTTGGCGCGGATCCATGGTGACGAGGAGGGGGCGGTCAACACGCTCGAGGCAGGGGATCGAGCGAACCACAGCTGCGACAGGAGCTCCTGCTGAATAAACAAGAGAGGGTTCAGAGAGAGAGGCGGGGAGGAAGAACTGCAGGAGGAAGAAGGAGAAGAAAGGGAAGGCAGGGGCGTGGCGCTGGTGACCTGCTGGTCGCCGGCGGTTGTTTGGGAAGCAGCGACGAGGTGCTCGAGGGCGCGGGATGCACGGCGGTGCAAGGGGGAGCTCGGCGCCAATGGCTTCAAGAACGAGGCAGAGGAGGCGGCTCGAGGAAAATCAGGAGTAGCGCTCGTTGGCTCGGGCTCGATCCCGAGGAATGAGGAGGCCGGTCGGGGAGGATTTGGACCATGGGTGCGGGCTCTAGTTGATATGATGCTGAAAACGAGGAAGGGAGAGATTGGCTACGGTTTGGATCGATGGGAGGAGCTGGTGGTTGGCTGGATCGACTGCTGGATCAGGATGGATCCTGAGAGAACAGTGGCGGCGGTGAACACAGGTGGATGGGACAACTCCCCTCAAATTTAGGGTTGGACAATATATATACATCAGGTGGATTAGGTTAGGGGCTACCTCATCCCTACGATCGCAATCGGACGGTCGCGAATAAAATAGTTAGGGAGCGCAATTAACAAAACGGAGATGTTTTGTAGACGTTTGGGGATGATCTGGACACAACAGTGACGAAAGTCTGGTTCGGGTCCGGGGCAGCTTTCGGATGCGCGCGAGGAGGTCCGCGGGCTGACGAGAGAGGTTAGGTAGGGCCTGGCAGTGAGACGTAGTGCAGCAAAGGTCTGAGAAGAGAGAAGAGGAGAGGCCCGGTGACTGTTTCCGGAGACCGAAAGCATCCGACGATAGACCGGCTATACTGTCGCTATAGTTATCCGTTGGGGCGTCAAACGGACTCCGAATGCGATGAAACTTGGCAGGCGGTCTACCTACACTATAGCAAGACCGCATGCCAACTCTCATCCCATTCCGAGAACATTTTCCGGCCACTTATAAAATATTATTTCGGACATGCCGCGGGCGCGTGCAAGTGTGGCTGGGCTCAGAACAGACAACAGAAGGAACTGGGGGAACCCGGACGGATGCAGGTTTTGAAAACATGATGATGCAATGCACATAATGACATGATGAAATGCAACATGCAAGCAAATGACATGGCAACGACAGCGAATAACTGGACGACACCTGGCACATCGGTCTCGGGGCGTCACAATAGGTGGAATAGAATGGTGGTTGTGGAGAAGACAAAAAAGAGAAGATAGTCTCACATCAACTAGGCGTATCAACGGGCTATGGAGATGCCCATCAATAGATATCAATGTGAGTGAGTAGGGATTGCCATGCAACGGATGCACTAGAGCTATAAGTGTATGAAAGCTCAACAAAAGAACTAAGTGGGTGCGCATCCAACTCGCTTGCTCATGAAGACCTAGGGCATTTTGAGGAAGCCCATCAGTGGAATATACAATCCAAGTTCTATAATGTAAAATTGCCACTAGTATATGGAAGTGACAACATAGGAGACTCTCTATCATGAAGATCATGGTGCTACTTTGAAGCACAAGTGTGGTAAAAGGATAGTAGCATTGTCCCTTCTTTCTTTTTCTCTCATTTTTTTCTTTTATTTTTTTCTTTCTATTTTTTATAGAATTCGTCCGGAGTCTCATCCCGACTTGTGGGGGAATCATAGTCTCCATCATCCTTTCCTCACTTGGGACAATGCTTTAATAATGATGATCATCACACTTTTATTTACTTACAACTCGAAATATTACAACTTGATACTAGAACAAAATATCACTCTATGTGAATGCCTCCAGCGGTGTACCGGGACGAGCAATGAATCAAGAGTGACATGTATGAAATAATTATAAAGGTGGCTTTGCCACAAATACGATGTCAACTACATGATCATGCAAAGCAATATGACAATGATGAAGCGTGTCATAATAAACGGAACGGTGGTAAGTTGTATGGCAATATATCTCGGAATGTCTATGGAAATGCCATAATAGGTAGGTATGGTGGCTGTTTTGAGGAAGGTATATGGTGGGTGTATGATACCGGTGAAAGGTGCGCGGTATTAGAGAGGCTAGCAATGAAGGAAGGGTGAGAGTGCATATAATCCATGGACTCAACATTAGTCATAAGAACTCACATACTTATTGTAAAAATCTATTAGTTATAGAAACAAAGTACTACATGCATGCTCCTAGGGGGATAGAATGGTAGGAAAAGACCATCGCTCGTCCCTGACCGCTACTCATAAGGAAGACAATCAATAAATAAATCAAGCTCCAACTTTATCACATAACGGTTCACCATACGTGCATGCTACGGGAATCACAAACTTTAGAACAAGTATTTCTCAAATTCACAACTACTCAACTAGCATAACTCTAATATCACCATCTTCATATCTCAAAACAACTATCAAGTATCAAACTTCTCATAGTATTCAATGCACTTTTTATGATAGTTTTTATTATACCCATCTTGGATGCCTATCATATTAGGAATAATTTTATGGCCAAAGAAAATTACCATGCTGTTATAAAAGACTCTCAAAATAATGTAAGTGAAGCATGATAGATCAATAATTTCTATAAAATAAAACCACCACCGTGCTCTTAAAGATATAAGTGAAGCACTAGAGCAAAATTTTCTAGCTCAAAAGATATAACTGAAGCACATAGGGTATTCTAATAAATTCCGATTCATGTGTGTCTCTTCAAAATGTGTGTACAGCAAGGATGATTGTGGTAAACTAAAAATCAAAGACTCAAATCATACAAGACGCTCCAAGCAAAACACATATCATGTGGTGAATAAAATATAGCCTCAAGTAAAGTTACCGATGGACGAAGATGAAAGAGGGGATGCCTTCTGGGGCATCCCCAAGCTTAGGCTTTTGGTTGTCCTTGAATTTTACCTTGGGGTGCATTGGGCATACCCAAGCTTAGGCTCTTGCCACTCCTTATTCCAAAATCCATCAAATCTTTACCCAAAACTTGAAAACTTCACAATACAAAACTCAACAGAAAATCTCATGAGTTCCGTTAGTATAAGAAAACAAACCACCACTTCAAGGTACTGTAATAAACTCATTCTTTATTTATATTGGTGTTAAAACTACTGTATTCCAACTTCTCTATGGTTCATACCCCCCGATACTAGCCATAGATTCATCAAAATAAGCAAACAACACACGAAAAACAGAAGCTGTCAAAAACAGAACAGTCTGTAGTAATCTGTAGGTTCGAATACTTCTGTAACCCCAAAAATTCATAAATAAACTGGTGGACCTTAGGAATTTGTCTATTAATCATATTAAAAAAGAACCAACCTAATCTCACTCTACAGTAAAAAATGGCAGCAAATCTCGTGAGCGCTAAAGTTTCTGTTTTTTACAGCAAGATCGCAAAAACTTCCCCCAAGTCTTCCCAAAGGTTCTACTTGGCACAAAAACTAATTAAAAGAATAAAACACATCTAAAAAGAAGCTAGATGAATTATTTATTACTAAACAATAACAAAAAGCAAGGAACAAAAACAAAATTGGGTTGCCTCCCAAGAAGCTCTATCGTTTAACGCCCCTAGCTAGGCATTGATAATTTCAATGATGCTCACATGAAAGGCAAGAATTGAAGCACAAAGAGAGAATCATGAAACACATGAAAAACACAGCTAAGTCTAACATACTTCCTATACATAGTCATCTTATAGGCAAACACATTATCATAGCAAGAAAAAACTAGCATATGCAAGGAAGCGGAAAGAAACAATAGCAATCTCAACATAACAAGAGGTGATTTAGTAACATGAAAATTTCTACAGCCATATTTTCATCTCTCATAATAATTACATGTGGGATCATAAGAAAATTCAACAAAATAGATGTCACATAAAATATCTTCAACACGATCCACATGCATGCAAAGTTGACACTCTTCCAAAATAGTGGGATTAACATTAATTAAAGTCATGACCTCTCCAAACCCACTTTTATCAAAAAATTCATAAGATTGAACATTCTCCAAATATGTGGGATATAAAGTTGACACTCTTCCAAACCCACTTTCAATAGTATTGCAAACACCATTATCAATCTCATATTCATCATGGGGCTTAAATAAATTTTCAAGATCAAAAGAAGAATCACCCCAGTCATGATCATTGCAACAAATAGTAGTCATAGCAAAACTAGCATCCCCAAGCTTGAGGTTTTGCATATCATTAACACAATTGACATTAAGAGAATTTATGATAACATCATTGCAATCATGCTTTTCATCGAAGGAACTATCAAGTATGGGTGCAATAGCAACGATCTCATTTTTAACATAAGGAACTATAGCAAACTCATCTTCATAAATATTGGCATCATGGCCACAAGAATAGCAAGCATCATGTTCATCAAGGGATATTTCAATCAAATCATCGGAATCATAATTATCTATAGATTAATGCATATCTTTATTTTCTTCCCAAGCAACAGTCATTCTTTCAATAAATTCTTTGACATAAACATTATGAGCATAGTTTTCATAGCAATATTTAAGTATGTCAAAATTTCCATATTCGTAGAGAGTAATATCATACTTTTTAATCAAAGAAGCAACTTCATAAGCACCCTTAAAAGCAACAAATTCTTCAATTTGTTCGATATCGTAGTAACTATAAACACCCTTTGTGTAAGAAGATAAGATTTCATTATCATTAAACTCACACAGGTAGGGGAGGTGCTTTTTAGGGTTCCTAGAGCAACAAGTAAAATCATAAATTTCACAAAGATTCCAAGCATAACACAGCAATATGTTTATTCGATCCCATAAGAGTCTCCCTTTTTTGGACAAACGACGACGCACAAAATGAGCATGCCGATCTAAAGATTTCCCATCAACTAGGCTAGTTGGGGTTTCAGCACGAGCGCATAAGGATCGAAGATGATCCAAGCAGAACACTTTAAGTCGATCCATATCAATAGATTTTTAGCAAGCAAAGATGCAAGCAAATAGAAGGCACATGGAAACACAAATAAAGATACATACGGTAAGAAGGCGAAGAAAAGGCAAAGGTTTTAGAAAATCATTTTAGAAGTGGGAGAGAGGAAAATGAGAGGAAAATGGCAAATAATGTAATGCGAGGTACTTGGTATGTCTTGACTTGATGCAACCTCCCCAGCAACGGTGCCAGAAATGGCTAGTTCTCGGGAGATCAAATATCGACTTGACTTGGTGCAAATCTCCCCGCAACGGCGCCATAAATCCTTCTTGCTACCTCTTAAGCATGCGTTGGTTTTCCCTTGAAGAGGAAAGGGTGATGCAGCAAAGTAGCGTAAGTATTTCCTTCAGTTTTTGAGAACCAAGGTATCAATTCAGTAGGAGGTAACACGCAAGTCGCCTAGTACCTGCACAAACAAACAAGAACCTCACAACCAACGCGATAAAGGGGTTGTCAATCCCTTCACGGTCACTTACGAAAGTGAGATCTGATAGAGATAATATGATAAATATTTTTGGTATTTTTGTTGTATAGATTGGAAAATAAAGATTGCAAAATAGAAATAGCAAGTTGATAGGAAAATAATATGATGGAAGATAGACCCCAGGGGCCATAGATTTCACTAGTGGCTTCTCTCAAGATAGCAAATTCTACGGTGGGTGAACAAATTACTGTCGAGCAATTGATAGAAAAGCGCATAGTTATGAGAATATCTAGGCATGATCATGTATATAGGCATAAGTCCGCGACAAGTAGACCGAAATGATTCTGCATCTACTACTATTACTCCACACATCGACCGCTATCCAGCATGCATCTAGAGTATTAAGTTCATAAGAATAGAGTAGCGCATTAGGCAAGATGACATGATGTAGAGGGATAAACTCAAGCAATATGATATAAATCCCATCTTTTTATCCTCGATGGCAACAATACAACACGTGCCTTGCTGCCCCTGCTGTCACTGGGAAAAGACACCGCAAGATTGAGCCCAAAGCTAAGCACTTCTCCCTTTGCAAGAAAGATCAATCTAGTAGGCCAAACCAAACTGATAATTCGAAGAGACTTGCAAAGATATTAAATCATGCATAAAAGATTTCAGAGAAGAATCAAATATTGTTCGTAGATAATCTTGATCATAAACCCACAATTCATCGGATCTCGACAAACACACCGCAAAAAGAATTACATTGAATAGATCTCCAAGAGAATCGAGGAGAACATTGTATTGAGATCCAAAGAGAGAGAAGAATCCATCTAGCTAATAACTATGGACCCGAAGGTCTATGGTAGACTACTCACACATCATCAAAGAGGCTATGATGTTGATGTAGAAGCCCTCCGTGATCGATTCCCCCTCCGGCGGAGCGTCGGAAAAGGCCCCAAGATGGGATCTCACAGGTACAGAAGGTTGCGACGGTGGAAATAGGGTTTTGTGGTGCTCCTGGATGTTTTCGGGGTATATGGGTATATATAGGAGGAAGAAGTATGTCGGTGGAGCTGCGAGGGGCCCACGAGTGTGGGGGGCTCGCCCTCCTGCCTCGTGGCCTCCTCACTTCTTTCTTGATGTCCACTCCAAGTCGCATGGATCACCTTTGTTCCAAAAATAACTCTCCCAAAGGTTTCATTCCGTTTGATATTCCTTTTCTGTGAAACACTGAAATAGGCAAAAAACAGCAATTTTCACTGGGCCTTTGGTTAATAGGTTAGTCCCAAAAATAATATAAAAAGGTATATGAAAGCCCATTAAACATCCAAAACAGATAATATAATAGCATGGAACAATAAAAAATTATAGATACGTTGGAGACATATCACTGCTACGGCCGTGCGGCGGGACATGTTGGCTGCTTTCACGGCGAGGCGGTACATCTCTCGTGCTTCCGCTTCCAGGCTCGCCTCTCCCTGGTGGCAATCTCTCGACCTAGAACTCACTCTGGCCATGGAAGACGGAAGGGAACGATGATGAATGACTTGTTTGTTTTTGTGGATGAGGAGTTGAGGAGGAATGTGCAGTTATCTTGGAGTAGTAGTATTTATAACTGAGTAGTAATACACTCCTAGGTGGGAAACCGTTTAGGTTTTGATCGGCGTGAACAGGTTTGCAATTTGGAATGTGACGGGATGCGGCCTCCTTGTTCTTCTAAAAAAATTGTGATGGGATGCATGCTTAAAATTTACTGATGGTTATAAGTGCGGCACTATTCCCGGAAGGCGTAATGTGGGCACGTATGCCTTCTTGGCCGCGTACGTGGCGTTTGCACCTTAGGGTGCACCACAATAGGCAATGTCAGCACACGTCTTGTTCCAACAACCGTGCGCGCTCGTTTTTACCATCACGCACGCTTCTTTTAATTAGAATGTGTGTGCCCGTCTAGCGCACACACGTTGATCTATCTAACTGCTTCAGTTTGTTGTGGCTAATCGCAAATAGTTCATCCATGTGAAGTGTATGCCATCAATTGCAGACACTTTGATCTGGCTGACTCGTTCTGTTTTGTTGCCTAATCGCAAACAGTTAATCCTTCTCAAGAGTATGCCCTCAATCACACACACCTTGATCTGGCTGACCGTTTCTTTTGTGTTGCCTAATCACAAACAGTTCATCCGAGTGAACTGTATGCTCTATATCGCACACGCCTACATCAGGCTGCCCGTTTCTTTTGTTCCGCCTCATCGCAAATAGTTCATTGGACTGAACCGTATGCCCTGGATCGCACACACAACTTAAATCTGAACCGTGTTTGATGGCTCCGCCATCGCAAACATTTTGCACCTTTTTTGACGGTTCTTTTACACCACCGTTTGCGATTATTGCATCGCACACAGTTTCGTCGAAGGGTCTCTGATTGTAGTGTCGCATTAGCAACATCCTGCAGTAGTGGTAGTATGATGATTGCTTTAAATGCAAGCATGATACCCTTGGAAAGGTTGGCTTCTCCTCTTATCAGAAATGTACTACAGATGTTCGTATACTTGCATACGAAATTCCCAGCGATCTTGTGGATGAGTATGTCCGCATGAATGAGTCTGCATCCCTTGCGCCATTGTAAAAGTTTTGCAAAGTTGTGGTTGTAGTGTTTGGTCCATAGTACTTGAGAGAACCAAATGCTACGAATACAACCCGGCTATTGGCAATCAATGAATCGAGATGCTTTCCAGGAATGCTTGATAGCATAGATTGTATGAACTACGAGTGGAAGAACTGTCCATTTGCTTGGAAGGGGCATAATGAAGATATGCCCTGGAGGCAACTTATTATTTATCTCATGTTTGTGATTAAGGTTTATGATCTGCGCTATAATTACAAAGGATTTCTATTTTCGTGCCCCTGGTTCCTTAGTTCTACACAGTTTTGCCCCGCCATGTTAACATTCCTCCCTTTTTCCCTCCTCCTTTGGATCCAGCCTCTCAAATGCCTAAATGAAGCATTCTGTTGGGTCAAAGTCCATTGACCGTTACTTGGATGACGTCCTAACGAGTGGGACCTCAAAAGTGCGCCATCGACATCATATCCCAGCCCATGGGCTGAGCCAGTGCGACATGTGTGCGTATCTGCTCAAGAGCCTCGGTGGGTGTTTTATGTAATTGGGTTGGCCTGTTCAACCTACCTGCACAGTGTCGAATACCCTTTTTCGTTTCTAGTCAATTTTAGAAATTCATAGAACATTCATTTCATATCCAGTTGAGTTGATTCAAGTTCCTAAATTCATCATATCTGCAGGACTATTTAAGAGCCAATTTTCATAATTATACATGAAGCTTTTCTATGTATTTTTGATTTAAATCTATATTTAATATATAGGACTTCATTAGAAATTCCTAATGAATTTCCTATTGGTCCAACTCCAGTACTAAAATGTCTATAAATCCTTATATGACATCATTGTTTAATAAAATTTGCCTCACAATTTTTAGAGAATTATATTAAAACAACACTAAAAAGTTAGCTTCCAAAAGAGGCAGTTTCCAATTTTTTGTTACAATAAAAATCATTTCTCAACTGCCAAAAGAGGATTTTTTTGAAGCAAGTGGCACAAATAAGATGCAAAAATTTCTTTTGCAATTTTCACCATATTTCTAGTACTTGCTTCGCACAAAACCCTATAAATAGTGAAGGATTTGGCAATAAAATACAACGCACTTGCAATTTAAATTTGAATTACTTTATGTAAATCTCTAGAAATAGTGAAGGATTTGGCACAAGTTCAAATTTGGCCATCTACTCGGCTGACGAGGTGTGTAGCTTGTTCTTTTCCTTTTTTCTTTCTATTTTCCAATATCTGTTGTAACATTTAAATTTAATTTCTATTTCAAATGAGCACCAAATATTCTTTTTTTTCTTTTTCTTTTTCTTCTTTTAAAATCTTCCAATGTAAACCTAGGAATAGTTTGGGCTGAAACCATTGTTTTCATGTTTGGCTGCTTTGGTTTGGTTGAAACGGACCGAGCTCCTGTTTTGGTGTGGGATCTTACTGGATTGATTTGGTTTAACCAAAACAAATCAATCTCAAACCCTTTTTGTTCAAGATAAAATGGAGACTCTAGAGCAGCCGCTATCCTAATGTTTGCAATGGTCAACACTAATCTCAATCACATGAATGACTACTTACAAGCAATAGAAAATCACATTAATATAAAATTCAAGTTCACACACATTACATAGATAGATATCCCTTGATATTTTCCCTTAATATATATAGAACACACACATTACATAGATAGATATTAATATTAGGGCTTACTAGTAGCGCCCTTACAAATAACTTAGCCCTACATTGGGCTACACTTAACATGGCCTGGCCCCTCCACCACCAAGTTCACTCCTCGTCCTCGGTAATGTAGGGGAGAGTGTGTATGTGATACGTCTCCGTCGTATCTACTTTTACTAATGCTTTCCACTTGTTTTGGACTCTAATTTGCATGATTTGAACGAAACTAATCCGGACTGACGTTGTTTTCAGCACAACTACCATGGTGTTGTTTTTGTGCAGAATTAAAAGTTCTCAGAATGACATGAAACTTTTTGGATATTTTTATGGAATAAAAGAAAAATACTGGAGCCAAGAACCACCGGAGGGGGGCCCCTGGGTGAGAACAACCCACCAGGGCGCGCCCCCTCCCGGTGCGCCCAGGTGGGTTGTGCCCACCCGGTGGCCCCACAGACCCTGATTCCAACTCTATAAAATCCTATTTTCGGAGAAAAAATTAGGGAGAAAGAATTATCGCGTTTCACAAGTCAGAGCCATCATCGCCACCTATTCTTCATCGGGAGGCCACATCTGGAGTCCATTTTGGGCTCCAGAGAGGGGGATCTTCGATCTTCGTCATCACCAACCCTTCTCCATCGCCAATTCCATGATGCTCCCCACCGGGAGTGAGTAATTCCTTCGTAGGCTCGCTAGTCGGTGAGGATTTGGATGAGATTCATCATGCAATTGAGTTAGTTTTGTTAGGGCTTGATCCCTAGTATCCATTATGTTCTAAGATTGATGTTGCTATGACTTTGCCATGTTTATTACTTGTCACTTTAGGCCCAGGTGCCATGATTTTAGATCTGAACCATTTATGTTATCACCATTATATCTATGTTCTAGATCCAATCTTGCAAGTTATAGTCACCTATTACGTGTTATGATCCGTAAACCCCGGAGTGACAGTAGTCAGGATACTTTCTGGTGATGACCGTAGTTTGACGAGTTCATGTATTCACTATGTGATAATGCTTTGTTCCGGTTCTCAATTAAAAGGAGGCCTCAATATCCCTTTGTTTCCATATGGACCCCGCTGCCACAGGAGGGTAGGGCAAAAGATGTCATGCAAGTTCTTTCCGTAAGCACGTATGACAATTTACGGAATACATGCCTACATTATATTTATGAACTGGAGCTAGTGCCATATCGCCCTAGGTTATGATTGTTATATGATGAATATCATCCAACGAATTCACCGATCCAATGCCGACAAATTTCTCTTATATTGTTCTTGCTAATTTACTACTGCTACTGTTACCGTTACACTTGCTACAAAATCATTGCTATCACTGTTACTGTTACTATTGCTATTGCTACTACTATCAAGACTATCATATTACTTTGCTACTAATCACTTTGCGGCAGATAATTAATCTCCAGGTGTGGTTGAATTGACAACTCAACTGCTAATACTTGCGAATATTCTTTGCTCCCTTGTGTTGAATCAATAAATTTGGGTTGAATACTCTACACTCGAAAACTGTTGCGATCCCCTATACTTGAGGGTTACCAAGAAATTTTTCTGCCGCCGTTGCTGGGGAGGATAGGTATATTTGTTGAGTCACTTGGGATCATTATCAATTTATCACTATGAAGAATCTGAAGGACACCAAGACTAAGATATTTCCCTCTAAGACGAAGGGAGGTATGGAACTGCCATCTAGCTCTACACTTGATTCACCTTCTATTTTAAGTAAACTTGCAACACCACCACAAGCTATTAATTCTAATATGTCGCAAGTTATTGATGATGCTACTTCTGCTATGGATAGTGCTTATGATGATGCTAGTACCTTGCTTGATGATGGTGTGCCACTAGGTGATTTTCTTGATGAACAAATTGCTAGAGCTAAAGAGAATAAAATTATTGAAACTCATGAAGTACTTGAAATTGAAAATCTTGAAACACGTATTAGACCTAATCCTCCTAGATATGAATTGCCTAAGGTGCCGGGAGGTTATGTAATGGATGAGGAGACAACTACAAACTTTCTTGCTTGCAATGATAGAGATAATCTCAAGAAATGATTATGCAAACTGAAAGAGAAATCCTTGAATGCTAGAATGAAATGTGATCCTAAGTTTGCTACTTTACCTATCTTTGTAGATGATAAGGATTATGAATTCTATGTCGACCCAGAGTTAATTACTTTGGTTGAATTTGTTCCATTCCATGGTTATGAAACTAAAACTATTGTGGCACACCTCACTAAAATAAATGATATAGCCACCATATTTGCTCACCATGAGAATATTTGCTACTATTATATTCTCAAATTATTTCCGTTCTCATTAAAGGGTGATGCTAAGATTTGGTATAATACTCTTGCTCCTGGTTGTGTGCGTAGTCGCCAGGATATTATTTATTACTTCTCTGAAAAATATTTTCCTGCTCATAAGAAACAAGCTGCCTTGCAGGAAATATTTAACTTTGTGCAAATTGAAGAAGTGAGTCTCCCACAGGCTTGGGGGAGGCTTCTCCAATTGCTTAATGCTTTGCCTCATCACCCTATTTAGAAAAAAATGAAATACTTGATATCTTCTATAATGGACTAACCGATGCTTCTAGGGATTTCCTAGATAGTTGTGTTGGTTGTGTTTTCAGGGAATGAACTGTTGAACAAGCTGAGGAACTATTGAATAACATATTAAAAAATTATGATGATTGGACTCTTCCTGAACCACCGCCTAAACCTACTCTGAAGAAGAGGGGTATCTTATATCTGAGTCCTGAAGATATGCAAGGGGCAAAGAAATGTATGAAGGAAAAATGTATTAAAGCCGAAGATGTCAAAAATTCACCTCCCATTGAAGAAATACATGGGCTTGAAACACCACCACCCAAGGTGGTAGAGGTAAACTCTCTAATGAAATTCAATGATAATGACAATCCTTATAATATGCATCCTAGTCAATGCCTTTATGAGTTTGATAATTACATTAGAAAGCAAGATCACTTCAATGCAAATGTTATGAAACAATTGTATAATTCTGATATGATTGCTCGCTTGAGTGACTTGTTATTTGGAATCTCAAATGATGTTAGAGGTGTAGGAAAACATGCCTCTATGGTTCAAAATCAACTAGAAGAAGTTCCTAAATCTCAAAGAGAGTTGCTAGATGAAATGAATAATAATATCGACGATCATGTTGTTAGAGTAATGACTAGAGGAGGTAAAATGACTCAGGAACCACTTTATCCTGAGGGACACCCTAAAAGAATTGAACAAGACTCTCAAATAATTAATACTAGTGCACCTAGTCCTACCAAAAATAGGAAGAAAAATAAAAATGATAGGACTTTGCATGCCTCTAGTAAACTTGAAATAGAAAAGCCTCCTGATATTGATAATGATGTTTCTATCTCTGATGGTGAAACTCAATCTGGAAATGAACACTCACCAAGTGATAATGAAAAAAAGATAATGATGAGGTTCATGAAGATACTCAAACAAACAATAAAGAACCAGATAATGATGTTGAAATAGAACTAGCTGTTGATCTTGATAACCCACAACCTAAAAATAAAAGATATGATAAAAAAGACTTTGTGGCAAGAAAACATGGAAGAGAAAGAGAACCATGGGTTCAAAAACCCATGCCCTTGCCACCTAAATCAACTAAGGAGAAAGATGATGAATAATTTGAACGCTTTGCTGAAATGCTTAGGCCAGTCTTTTTGTGCACTCGTTTGACCGATATCTTAAAGATGGCCCCTTATGCAAAATATATGAAAGACATCATCTCTAATAAAAGAAAGATACCTGAAGCTGCAATCTCGACCATGCTTGCTAATTATTCTTTTAAGGATGGAGTACCTAAGAAACTTGGAGATCTTGGAATACCAACTATACCTTGCTCCATCAAAAGAAACTATGTTAAAACTACTTTGTGTGATTTAGGAGCCAGTGTTAGTGTTATGCCTTTATCCTTATATAAAAGACTTGATTTGAATAAAATCCACCTACTGAAATATCTTTGCAAATGGCTGACAAATCAACTGCCATGCCTATTGGTATTTGTCAGGATGTGCCCGTTGTTGTTGCAAATGTTACTATCTTAACTGGCTTTGTTATACTTGAGATGCCCTAGGACGACAACATGTCGATTATCCTTGGTAGAACCTTCTTGAATACTGCAGGGGCTGTTATTGATTGCAATAAAAGCAAGGTCATTTTTCATATCAATGGTAATGAGCATACGGTGCACTTTCCAAACAAACAATTCCAAGTGTGGTATTAATGTTATTAAAAAATCTCCAACAATCACTATTGGAAGTTTTCAACTACCTCTACCTACTGCCAAAAAGAAATACGAAATGCTTATTGTTGGGGACGTGCATATCCCCGTTGCGGTAACTTAGTGTTTTACGAAAGTTCTTCGGTTTCATGCTAATCGAAAGTGGTTGTTAATATGACTTGATCAACCTTATTAATGGACCATTTTTGAGAGGTATGAAGTTGATGAATTTAGTAGCCACTACCTTCTGTCTTTATCTTTTGTTTTCTGTTTTTCTTAGTTAAATAAAATAAAATCCCATGTTTACCCTATTTTCTGAATTTCCGTGCAATAAAAAATGACCCAAAAATAAAAGTTCTCAGAATGCCCTGAAAATGCAATATGATTTTTTCCTGAATATTTTTGAATTTTTGATGCAAATAACATCAGGGGGGGGTGCACCAGGTGGGCACAACCCACCCGGGCGCGCTAGTAGCCCCAGGCACGCCCTGGTGGGTTGTGGTCCCTACGTGGCCCCCTCACTTATCTCTTTAGCCCATGTCATCACCTACCTCCAGAAAAAAAATCACCATTGATCTCTCTGTCTGTCTGTCTGTCTCTCTCTCTCGTGTTCTTGCTCCCAAACCCACGGATTTCGTTCTCTTTGTTTGAAGCCCCATTTCTGAAACTGTTTTGGGGGATTTCTACTTGGTATGTGACTCCTCCATTGGTCCTATTAGTTTTTGCTTTAGTGGTTTATATTTTGAATAATTAGCCAGCCTTGGTGCTGCTGTAGATGAGCTTGCATGTTGAATTTTTAGAGTTATAAATAGTTTGAGTGCTTGATATGGCCTCTATGCATCCTTGTGAGTAGTTGCTATCAATCTTGTGAAGTTCTGTTGAGAAAAATTTTGTGGACTAAAAATTTCGGAATTTTGTTCATAGGAAAAAGATGAGTTTCTTTAGGAATTTTGCTTCCAAGAAGAGCTCCAAGGGAGTCATTGGGGAGTCATCGGATAGATTCCTCCATACTCGGAGGATGGCGGAAGTGCGCCCGTGCGAATGGCCACGTAACCCCTTCACGGATGGAGCCGGAATCCATCAAGAGTTTGCACAATTTGCTGCTAACGCTGGCCTCACCGACTTCATCGCAGCTGAGTGTGAACAATATCACATCCTTACAAATTCCTTTTGTGAAAAGTTTTCATTTCATAAGTAGGAATAACCCTCCTGAGGTTCAGTTTAATTTGTACGCGGAAACCCGTTAGATACCCCTTACTGAATTTTCTGATATATGCTTGATCCCTTCTGATGGGGAAATAAGAGAGCCTAGGCCTGCAGAGTTCGAGGACTTTCACCATACTCTATCAGTGGGAGATGAGAGAGGGGTGTCGAGTGTCACTACCACTAGCTTGCATTTTCCTTCTGTGCATTATTTTGCTCTATTCATCGTGAAGTGTTTACTTGCTAGAGAGAAGGTTGGTGCACTCAGTGTGTAACATCCCAATTTTCAATTTGGATGCTAATCATTAGGTCATAATATGCATCCATTATTTGTGCATTTTGAATTTGTTTTATTTGGACTTTTGATCCTAGAAGCCTTAAGCAACTCAAGGACCAATCGAGAGAGTTGGAGGTTTTCACAAAAATCAATTTTTGAATTTTCAAAATTGGTAAATTGGATCAAAGTGATTTTATTCGAAATTATTTTTCCAATTATTTCAATTTAAATAAATGATTGAAGATAATATGACTTTTCCAAAACAGCTAGGAAATATTGGAAATTTAATTTTGAATAAAATTATGTTTATTAGATTTTTATTTGAAATTTTATTCAGTTGAATTTTATTAAATTAGGGAAAAGGTTGCATTTTTAAAATTGCATTTAGTCCAGAAAAATGTTCACGTTGTCCTAAATATTAGGAGGGAATAGTGAAAATTGTTTTTGGAGTTTTACGATTTTTATTTTATTTTATTTGGATTTTTATTCGCAACATTATTTAAAAAAATCCTCTCGGACCGACTGGGACGAAGCCAAGCCAGCCCAGCGCGCCACGCCTTCCCCGCGCCGCTCCCGAGCCGGACTCCGCTGGAGTCCGACGCCCCCACACCGTCGCGCTGCCCCCTGCCCAAGTCGGAGCCCCCCGATCCCGTTTATAAGGCGCCACCCCCGGCCCTCTCCCCTCAAGTCGCCGCTGCCACCCGCCACCTCGAGCAACGCCGCACCGCTGCCGCCTTTCACCGCTGCTGCCGAGCCGCGCCGCCGCCTGCAGCT
>NC_041382.1:223484776-223564503 GCF_002162155.2 Triticum dicoccoides
AGCTCGCCGCTGCTGCCCCGCGTCGCTAGCCTCGCCCCGCCACTGCCGCACCGCCCGGCCACCGTCTCGCCATAGCCGTTGGTTTTCTCTACCCGAACCAGTATAAACCGAACCGCCCGACCCAGTTTTTTTTCGATTTTTCTTTTAACCCGGTTTATTCTTTTGGTTAGTTTAGTTAATGAACGTTCGTTCGTTTAGATCTGTCAACGAACATTTTCGTTCATTTGTATCTGTTAGCGGACATTCGTCCGATAGATTTTTTTTCATTTATTTTTGTCTAGGGACCTATTTGTAATTTTTTTCATTGCAGATTAGTCCCTGATCTCTAAACCCTCACTACTTTTTGCCCGTTTATCCAAATCCAACGAAACCAACGCCAAATTCTTTGTTACATTTCCCTCTGTTCAGATAATCAACTTGAACATGTTTTTGAAAGTTTAAAATTTGGTTTCAAACAGACTTGAATTTGAAATTCTTTTGATTGTAATTTGAGTTTCGTATCTCCGATTTGATTGATTCTTTTTGCAAATCGAAGCTCTTCATTTGAACTTTCTGTTTAGATATTTTTATTTGGTTTTACCTCTGCATCTTATGCTGGAGTGCTTATATATGCTATTGTTTGTTTACGATAGAGTACCCGGAGTGCGAAAGTTGCTACTACGAATCTCTAGGGTTTTCCGATCGTCAGCAAGGCAAGTTACACTTTGATCATATCCCTTTATTACCCAATTTTTTGCATTAGTCTCAACCCTCAAACCTTGCATGAGTAGAATTGTGAACATGTGGTTATGGTTAAGTAGTTGATGTGGTAGGAACCTATTATCCTTTTATCAACCCCAGGATTATACTTTTGTTACATATTGCTTAGCCATGCTCATAGACGGGATTGGTATGTGAGATTCATGCACGTTGTGAGAGATTTTTAACTAAGGCAAACTTAAGGTGGCTACCTTAATACACATATGGGTGGATTGGTTGCAGGCACCTGGAGCAATCCAGTGTTGTCCTAGGATATCCCAGAGTACCCGTGTGATCATCCTATGGAATGCCACCCAAGCTCAAAGGGATCATAAGATTATTCATGCTAGAAACTTCCGTGTGCAGCCACAAGCCATTATGGGCTCTGGCATAGTTGAGTAAGTTGTGTGACCTCTTTTAGTGGTAGGCTAGCAGATGTAGGGGAAAGTAGGATGGTACTGTCTATCCAGAGTAAAGAGTTAATGCTTCAGAAAGACTATGTCTCAATCATCCAATCATGGATGTGGTCGAGTATTGTGGGGGAAAAGTGCACAAACCTCTGTAGAGTGTATAAACTAATCATGGTTAGCCGTGTTCCCGATTACAGACATCTTGAGTATCTGGTATTTGAATTATTGATTGATCTCATCACTTTATATAATGAATTTGTTGGGTTATTAATATTATTTTGGGACTGAGTTGGAGGAACCTTCTCAATCATAATATAAAATTGGTAGTTAAATAAAATCTATTCCTTTGTTGTATGAAAAAAATTTAGCTTTATGCAAATGTTAAACTTAGAGCCTCCACCAGCCAAATATGCATGTAGTGTTAGCCTTTATTGAATCATTATTCTCTATAGTGTGATCTTGCCAGCATATTCCATGTGCTGACCTACACGGCTACAATGTATCATGTTGTAGAATTTTCAGACAAAGAGTAAGGTGCGATAGGTCATTGTCGTGCACTTAGTTTTGCCGTGGAGTTGGATGGACTCAATTATCTTTGATGCTTCCGCAAGTTATTTAGATGGCCTTCGGCCATATTATTGTACTAAGTACTCTTTTTGAGACACTCAATGTAATAAGTGTGTGATTCAACTCTGTTATAAATCCTTGTGTACTCTGTGTGTTAGCAATACCGATCCCGGGATGACACTTAAGCACAGAGACTACAGTCCATTGGGATCGAGTCGCTACAAGATGGTATCAGAGCACACGCTGACTGTAGGACGCGACCACTAGACAAAGCCATATGATACTCTTCTCTACTCATTTCTAACTCTTCTCTATTTCTACACTATAGATGTCGGACCCAAGGAACAAGTTCACTCAACCGGATGACGACACCCCTTTCGGACGACACCTGAAGGAAGTCACTAAGTACCTAAACATCGGCATACCAAGCTTCACTGGAACCTTCACCACCACTTTACTAGAAGAGGAGCGATAGACGATTCAAGTTCGTGTTCCGGGAAGGACGTTTGCACCAATTACCGAGCCCATCGAGTTTTCTTTTGATGCACCAACCTGGAGTTTAGGAAAGAGCATGGCCGCCCACATCGCCATTGGACACATAGGATAGGTGTACAACAAGGATCTTAAAGACACCACCTACCAGATATGTGGACGCCGAGATGAGCAATGGGAGATGATTCACACCAGGAAGGATAAATCTATTGCAGCCTACGTACAGGAGTTGAACCAGCACATTCGTCATTATGAGAACCAGATGTGCGCTAACATGATAGATACGAAGAAGGTGATGACCCGGAACATGGAGCTAGAAGAGGAACTCAAGGCTACACATGATGGATATGAAGAAGAAATTGTTGTACAACTAGAGCAGAATGAAGACTTGAAGAAGAATCTAGGAATACTAGTGGTGAAGCCCGAGCATGGAGCGGACATTCGTTCTGAAGGCTACATCATACTAGACGACACAAACTTCGACCCCGACAGCGATGATGATTATGAAGATGAAGCTGGAGCAGATATTATGGAGTCTTCCACCGATCAAAAATTTTAGTCGACCACCATATCACTATTAGTATTCTTCCAAGTAGTTAGAAATCGTTGCGAGATCTTGTAATAGTAGCTAGGTCAATTGTATGAATCTTGTTTGAATTGATTATGTTTGTCTCATGTGCATATGGGTAGTGAAATATCTCTTTAGACCTTACTCTATTCTGTTTTCACCCCTCTAAACCTATCAGATGCCTCCGAGACGTGACCCCGGATTTGTTTTCCCACCGGAGCTCACTTAGTTGATCCAACAACAGAATGCCTTGATGAAGTTGCTAGTCCAGCACCAAGGCAACAACAACAACAACCCATCACCACCACTCCAGTTGACAACTTAGCCCATTTTCTAATGTCGAATCCGCCGGTGTTCTCTAGCAGCACCGAGCCGATTGTTGCTGATGACTGGCTCCGCAAGATTGGAAGGGAACTGACCACCGCAGGTTGCACAGATGTTGAGAAGGTGCACTTTACTGCACATCAATTGGATGGACCCGCAGCCTCATGGTGGGAGAACTACACCGCCACTTTCCCCGTGGCCAATGTCACTTGGGATCAGTTTCAGCAAGCAATCCGCACTGCACATGTCTCAACTAGATCCATGAGTATGAAGAAGCGTGAGTTCCGCAACTTACGCCAGGGGAATCATACTGTGGCGTAGTACGTGGATGAGTTCAGCAAGTTAGCACGCTACGCCCCAGATGATGTGGCCACAGATGCCGCGAAGCAGGAGAAGTTTCTTGAAGGACTGAATGATGAGCTGAGTATGCAGTTGATGGTGGCAACATTCACTGAGGGAGTCCTGGATTAGGGGGTCTCCAGACAGCCGGACTATATCCTTTGGCCGAACTGTTGGGCCATGAAGATACAAGGTTGAAGACTTCATCTCGTGTCCGGATGGGACTTTACTTGGCGTGGAAGGCAAGCTAGGCAATACGGATATGTATACCTCCTCTTTGTAACCGACCTTGTGTAACCCTAGCCCCCTCCAGTGTCTATATAAACCGGAGGGTTTTAGTCCGTAGGACAACATACAATCATACCATAGGCTAGCTTCTAGGGTTTATCCTCTCTGATCTCGTGGTAGATCTACTCTTGTAATACTCATATCATCAAGAATAATCAAGCAGGATGTAGGGTTTTACCTCTATCAAGAGGGCCCGAACCTGGGTAAAACATCGTGTCCCCTGCCTCCTGTTACCATCCGCCTTAGACGCACAGTTCGGGACCCCCTACCCGAGATCCACCGGTTTTGACACCTACATTGGTGCTTTCATTGAGAGTTCCACTGTGTCACCACCATAAGGCTTGATGGCTCCTTCGATCATCGCTAGCGATGCGGTCTAGAGTGAGGCTTTCCTCCCCGGACAGATCTTCATATTCGACGACTTTGTACTGCGGGCCAATTTGCTTGGCCATCTGGAGCAGATTGAGAGCTATGCCCCTGGCCATCAGGTCAGATTTGGAAACTTGAACTACACAACCGATATTCGCGGAGACTTGATCTTCGACGGATTCGATCCCATGCCGGACGCTCCGCGCAGTCACGACGAGCAAGATGTAACTCTACCGTCGGACAGTGTTTGGGAGATCGCATCCGCAGCTACTTCGGCCTTTAATCTGGAGCAAGTCGCGCCATCCGAGAGCGGAGGGATGGACCCCGTCATGGAGGCCGCACTCTCAGCGGCGATAGAGCAGGATACCGAATTCACCCCTTACGAGAGCCGTCTTGCCGAACCACTGGATTCGTCCTCGGCCACGGACTCCGAGCCGCTCGTATCCGTGCCTGTCGAGTCCGACTGGGCGCCGATCATGGAGTTCACCTCCGCGATATCTTTCAGCACTCACCTTTTGGAGATGTGCTAAATTCATTAAGGTCTCTCTCCCTGTCAGGAGAACCTTGGCCTAACTATGTCCGGCCAGAATGGGATGCGGACGACGAAGAAATTTGCTGCCCACCCACCACCCACTTAGTAGCCACTGTCGACGACTTAACTAACATGCTTGACTTCGGCTCCGAAGACTTCGACGGTATGGACGACGAAGACTTCGGGGCACTGGACCACCACCTCATCATATGATATATATATATATGTGGTGGACACCCCCAAAGAAGACAATGGCGAGGAGAAAGCGGAGGATGACCCCTCCAAGAAGCAACCCAAGCGCCGACGTCAGCAGCGCCGCTCTAAGTCCCGCCACAATAAGAGCAGTGATACCGGCACAGGAGATAATAACACTCCGGATAGCGTCGAAGACAACAACAATCCCCTCCAGCAAGGCGAGGAGCTGGAGGATGAACAAGCTAGCCCTCCGGAGCAGGCAGCAGATGGAGAACCAGAGGAGGACAACATGCCTCTCTTAGAAGACGAGGCGAGCCTCGGCGACGACGAATTTATTGTGCCCGAGGACCCCGTCGAGCAAGAGCGCTTCAAGCATCGGCTTATGGCCACGGCAAATAGCCTAAAGAAGAAACAACAACAGCTTCAAGCTGATCAAGACTTGCTAGCAGATAGCTGGACCGAAGTCCTTGCGGCCAAGGAGCATGAACTCGAGCGCCTGTCCAAGAGTTACCCAAAACGCAGGTTGCTACATCACCTCGAGGAGGAAGCATTCAAACCTCATTCACCAGTGTACAATGCGGCTGACAGGCCACTACGCGGCCGAGCCAGAGAGGCGTTTCAGCCCAAAGTTCAGCCCGCACCCCGTCGCCACTCAGTCAAAGATACTAAGGCCTAGGGAAACATAGAGGACCTGCGAGACATCTTGGACAGCAAGGCAAAAATCGCAAGGTCAATATACGGGACATGAACACGTGCGCCCAAACGGGACGATGATCGCCGCGTCGGATACACCAAGAGTAAATCCGGCCGGGCCAAATACAGCAGACAAGACTCATACGAACTACGTCGGGATATAGCCCGACACAGAGGCGCCGCACACCCCTTATACTTCACTGATGAAGTTATGAATCATGAATTCCCGGAGGGTTTTAAACCCGTAAATATCGAATCATATGACGGCACAGCAGATCCCGTTGTATGGATTGAGGATTTCCTCCTTCATATCCACAAGGCTCGTGATGACGATCTACATGCCATCAAGTACCTCCCACTAAAACTCAGAGGACCAGCTCGGCATTGGCTGAATAGCTTGCCAGCAGATTCCATCGGCAGTTGGGAGGATTTGGAAGATGCATTTCTTGACAACTTCCAGGGCACTTATGTGCGGCCACCGGATGCTGATGACTTGAGCCGCATAACCCAGCAGCCAGGGGAATCGGCCAGACAATTCTGGACACGGTCCTGACCAAGAAAAATCAAATCGTAGACTATCCGGATGCAGAAGCCCTAGCGGCATTCAAACATAACATCCGCGACGAGTGGCTCGCCTGCCACCTCGGCCAGGAGAAGCCGAAATCTATGGCATCCCTCACATCACTCATGACCCGCTTTTACGCGGGCGAGGACAGCTGGCTGGCTCGCAGCAACAACACATCAAGGAATCCGGATACCTCGGATACCAAAGACGTTAACAGTAGGCAGCGTCGTAATAGACCAAAGCACCGCAATAACAGCGATAACACCAAAGATACGGCAGTCAACGCCGGATTCCAAATATTGCGCTAGCTACAGATTACTACAGACTGTTCTATTTTTGACAGATATTGTTTTTCGTGTGTTGTTTGCTTACTTTGATGAATCTATGGCTAGTAAAATAGTTTATAATCCATAGAGAAGTTGGAATACAGTAGGTTTAACACCAATATAAATAAAAAATGAGTTCATTACAGTAACTTGAAGTGGTCTTTTGTTTTCTTTCGCTAACGGAGCTCATGAGTTTTCTATTTTGAGTTTTGTGTTGTGAAGTTTTCAAGTTTTGGGTGAATTCTTTTGATGGATCATGGAACAAGGAGTGGCAAGAGCCTAAGCTTGGGGATGCCCATGGCACCCCCAAGATAATCCAAGGACACCAAAAAGTCAAAGCTTGGGGATGCCCCGGAAGGCATCCCCTCTTTCGTCCACTTCCATCGGTAATTTACTTGGAGCTATATTTTTATTCACCAACATGATATGTGCTTTGCTTGGAGCGTCTTGTATTATTCGTGTCTTTGTGTCTTAGTATGCCACAATCATCAGTGCTGTACACACCTTTTGAGAGAGCCATACATGAACTAAAATTTGATAGAATACTCTATGTGCTTCACTTATATCTTTTGAGCTAGTTAGTTTTGCTCTATGTGCTTCACTTATATCTTTTGAGCTAGTTAGTTTTGCTCTATGTGCTTCACTTATATCTTTTGATCTAGATAATTTTGCTCTATGTGCTTCACTTAGATCTTTTAGAGCACGGTGGTGGATTTGTTTTAAAGAAACTATTGATTTCTCATGCTTCACTTAAATTATTTTGAGAGTCCCTTAATAGCATGGTAATTTGCTTAATAATAATATGCTTGGTATTCAAAATTTGTGAAACTTTCTTTTGAGTGTGTTGAATACTAAGAAAAGATTGAAGTATGATAATTGTTTTGAATATGGAGGTGATAATATTAAAGTCATGCTAGTTGAGTAGTTGTGAATTTAAAGAATACTTGTGTTAAAGTTTGTGATTCCCGTAGCATGCACGTATGGTGAACCGTTATGTGATGAAGTCGGAGCATGATTTATTTATTGATTGTATTCCTTATGAGTGGCGGTCAGGGACGAGCGATGGTCTTTTCCTACCAATCTATCCCCCTAGTAGCATGCGCGTAATACTTTGCTTTGATAACTTCTAGATTTTTGCAATAAGTATATGAGTTCTTTATGACTAATGTTGAGTCCATGGATCATACACACTCTCACCCTTCCACCTTTGCTAGCCTCTCTAATACCGCGCACCTTTCGCCGGTATCATACACCTACCATATACCTTCCTCAAAACAGCCACCATACCTACCTATTATGGCATTTCCATAGCCATTCTGAGATATATTGCCATGCAACTTTCCACCGTTCCGTTTATCATGACACACTCCATCATTGTCATATTGCATATCCCAGTACACCACCGGATGCATTCACATAGAGTCATATTTTGTTCTAAGTATTGAGTTGTAAGAAAAATAAAAGTGTGATGATCATCATTATTAGAGCATTGTCCCAGTGAGGAAAGAATGATGGAGACTATGATTCCCTCATAAGTCGGGATGAGACTCCGGACGAAAAATATAAAAACAAAAATAAATAAATAAAAGAGGCCAAAGAATCCCAAATAAAAAGAGGCCATAAAAAAGAGAAAAGGCCCGAATAAAAAAATATATAAAAAAGAGAGAAAAAGAGAGAAGGGACAATGTTACTATCCTTTTACCACACTTGTGCTTCAAAGTAGCACCATGATCTTCATAGTAGAGAGTCTCTCATGTTATCACTTTCATATACTAGTGGGAATTTTTCATTATAGAACTTGGCTTGTATATTCCAATGATGGGCTTCCTCAAAATTGCCCTAGGTCTTCATGAGAAAGCAAGTTGGATGCACACCCACTTAGTTTCTTTTTGAGCTTTCATATACTTATAGCTCTAGTGCATCCGTTGCATGGCAATCCCTACTCACTCACACTGATATCTATTGATGGGCATCTTCATAGCCCGTTGATACATCTAGTTGATGTGAGACTATCTTCTCCTTTTTGTCTTCTCCACAACCACCATTCTATTCCACCTATAGTGCTATATCCATGGCTCACGCTCATGTATTGCGTGAAGATTGAAAAAGTTTTGAAAAAGTTAGAGTATGAAACAATTGCTTGGCTTGTCATCAGGGTTGTGCATGATTTAAATACATTGTGTGGTGAATATGGAGCATAGCCAGACTATATGATTTTGTAGGGATAACTTTCTTTGGCCATGTTATTTTGAGAAGACATAATTGCTTTGTTAGTATGCTTGAAGTATTATTATTTTTATGTCAATATGAATTTTTGTCTTGAATCTTTCTAATCTGAATATTCATACCACAATTAAGAAGATTTGCATTGAAATTATGCCAAGTAGCACTCCGCATCAAAAATTCTCTTTTTCTCATTTACCTACTCGAGGACGAGCAGGAATTAAGCTCGGGGATGCCTGATACGTCTCCAACGTATCTATAATTTTTGATTGCTCTATGCTATATTATCTACTGTTTTGGACTATATTGGGCTTTATTTTCCACTTTTATATTATTTTTGGGACTAACCTATTAACCGGAGGCCCAACCCAGAATTGTTGTTTTTTTTGCCTATTTCAGTGTTTCGGATAAACAGAATATCAAACGGAGTCCAAACGAAATAAAATCTTCGGGAACGTGATTTTCTCACCGAACGTGATCCAGGAGACTTGGACCCTGCTCCAAGGAACAAAAGAGGAGGTCACGAGGGTGGGGGGCGCGCCCCCCTAGGGCGCCCCCTGCCTCGTGGGCCCCTTGTTGCTCCTCCGACGTACTTCTTCCTCCTATATATACACACGTACCCCCAAACGATCAGAAGAGGAGCCAAAAACCTAATTCCACCGCCGCAACTTTCTGTATCCACGAGGTCCCACCTTGGGTCCTGTTCCGGAGCTCCGCCGGAAGAGGGTCGTCATCACGGAGGGCTTCTCAATCATCATAGCCTCTCCGATGAAGTGTGAGTAGTTTACCTCAGACCTTCGGGTCCATAGTTAGTAGCTAGATGGCTTCTTCTCTCTTTTTGGATCTCAATACAAAGTTCTCTCCTCTCTTGTGGAGATCTATTCGATGTAATCTTCTTTTTGCGGTGTGTTTGTTGAGACAGATGAATTGTGGGTTTATGATCAAGTCTATCTATGAATAATATTTGAATCTTCTCTGAATTCTTTTATGTATGATTGGTTATCTTTGCAAGTCTCTTCGAATTATCCATTTGGTTTGGCCAACTAGTTTGGTAGTTCTTGCCATGGGAGAAGTGCTTAGCTTTGGGTTCGATCTTGAGGTGTCCTTACCCAGTGACAGAAGGGGCAGCAAGGCACATATTGCATCGTTGCCATCGAGGATAACAAGATGGGGTTTATTTCATATTGCATGAATTTATCTCTCTACATCATGTCATCTTGCTTAAGGCGTTACTCTGTTTTTAACTTAATACTCTAGATGCATGTTGGATAGCGGTCGATGAGTGGAGTAATAGTAGTAGATGTAGAATCGTTTCGATCTACTTGTCATAGACGTGATGCCTATATACATGATCATGCCTAGATATTCTCATAACTATGCTCAATTCTGTCAATTGCTCAACAGTAATTTGTTCACCCACCGTAGAATACTTATGCTCTTGAGAGAAGCCACTAGTGAAACCTATGGACCTCGGGTCTATTCTCATCATATCAACCTCCATTACTTTAATCTTGCTTTGCTTTTTTACTTTGCTTTTACTTTTTACTTTGCATCTTTATACCAAAAATACCAAATATGTTATATCTATCAGATCTCACTCTCGTAAGTGACCGTGAAGGGATTGACAACCCCTAATCACGTTGGTTGCTAGTAGCTATCGTTTTGTGCATGTACGAGGGACTTGAGTGTGGCCTCCTACTGGATTGATACCTTGGTTCTAAAAAACTGAGGGAAATACTTACGCTACTCTGCTCCATCATCCCTTCCTCTTCGGGGAAAACCAACGCAAGCTCAAGACGTAGCAGGGACCACCCCACTAGCATCCGTCATGGAGGATCTGCCGCACTGGTCCTAGACCCCATCATTGACGGATTTCATCTCACTTGAGTCCTTATGGACGGTGGCAGCAGCCTGAACCTGCTTTATCAGGATACCGTGTGAAAAATTGGTATCGATCCCTCAAGGATCAAACCCAGCAAAACCACCTTCAGAGGTGTCATCCTAGGTGTAGAGGCCCATTGCACAGGCTCAATCACACTAGAAGTGGTCTTCGGATCACCGGATAACTTCCGAAGCGAAGAGTTAATCTTCGACATCGTCCCATTTCGCAGTGGCTATCATGCACTGCTCGGACGGACAACATTTGCAAAATTCAATGCAGTGCCGCATTACGCATACCTCAAGCTCAAGATGCCAGGTCCTCGCGGGGTCATAACAGTAAATGGAAACACAGAACGCTCGCTCCGTACGGAAGAGCACGCTGCGGCCCTTGCAGCAGGGGCACAAAGCAGCCTGTTCAGACAGACCACTCATTCGGCGTTATAGCCCCCGGACACCTTCAAGCGAGTCCGGAATAATCTACAACAGGATCGCCTGGCGCGATCTGTGCTCGCCTAGCAATTCGACCCCCGTCCCAGTCCCCGTGCAGCAACGAAATTTGTGTCGCGCGTACATAACTACGCATTGAAATTACCATGGACATAGGCGGGGGCACAATCAGGACACACCCTGCATTGTGGCTTAACCACACCAGGGGCTGTATACCTTTGACATTCCTTTTCTCTTTCACGGCCTAACTCTTCGGAAGGCCTTTCCGGCGGTATGACTACCAGACACATTCCGGAAGCAACAACCGAGGCGGCAAGAAGCTAAGATGAAGACGAGAACCGCCAGGTGGTCTCTAGTAATACTTGATATACCCGCTTTTCACTCTTTATGTGTTGCTTGCCTTGGATGGGACATTTCGAATTGTCCTACTTTCAGCTTATTGCACTACTTGTACCAGTACGCTTCGATGTATTATTCAAATAACAATGCATATTATTAATCTGTCATTGCATTATTTAAGTTTTTCTCTTTCTCTTATATGTCCATCTACGAGATTCCGCACCTGCACGCTTGGGTACGGTCAGTACCCAGGGGCTCTCGTTTACCCCGTAATACGGCGCAAGAAGTCCGAACACTTTCGACAGCGAACTTATAGCATTGTATGCATCAGCTCCGAATCATGTCTTGGGTTAAATGTTGGGTTTCCCGGCTCCCATGCTTTGGTACCTTACGTTCCGCTATATCGGCTAAGGTAGCGGTGGGAGAACTACTACAATTGTGTCCCGGTTCTTCCGGACAAGCACCTCAGTAGAGAAAGCCAAAAACTGACTATCATGATAAGGCGAGAGACTGGTCTCTGTTTGAGAGGTCTCAAGTCCTTAAAGACTTTTTCCGCTTCGGGCGAGGAGTCGGCCTTGTCCGGCTTAGGCGTGTATAGCGCCCCAAATTTGGCCTTCCGAATACCAGGGGCTTCACCAAAAATTTAAAATCATAGACTTCTATGGCTAAGTGAGAGTGTTAAAGCATTATAGTCCGATTGCCTGGTTCGTTGCGCTGAGCACCTCCCTTGAAGGACCCAAAATTGGGGTAAAGAGTGTTCATATTTACCCCGAACACCCCAGTACTAGTTACATGGGGGCAGAAGCCGACGACTGGCAAACTCTCAGATTTTATAAACGACCACACAGAAGATAATATTTTAAATTAAGAAAGCGTCGCATAGCGCAAAAGAACTCGTTTCATGTAACAGGATCACATGGGCAGGTTCATTCAAAAATTACATCCTTGGCACACTCATCTTCCACTAAGATGGAACCCTCCGGGACACCCTCGTAATAATTCTCGGGGCGGCGATGCTCCTTGCCCTTCGGTGGCCCTTCCTTAACCAGCTTCGCGGCGTCCAGCTTCGCCCAGTGCACCTTCGCCCGGGTAAAAGCCATGCGTGCACCCTCGATTCAGACGGATGATGTCTACTACACAACCTTCTTCTTGTAGACGTTGTTGGGCCTCCAAGTGCAAAGGTTTGTAGGACAGTAGCAAATTTCCCTCAAGTGGATGACCTAAGGTTTATCAATCCGTAGGAGGCGTAGGATGAAGATGGTCTCTCTCAAGCAACCATGCAACCAAATAACAAAGAGTCTCTTGTGTCCCCAACACACCCAATACAATGGTAAGTTGTATAGGTGCACTAGTTCGGTGAAGAGATGGTGATACAGGTGGTATATGGATAGTAGATAATAGTTATTGTAATATGAAAATATAAAAAACAGCAAGGTAACTAATGATAAAAGTGAGCGTAAACGGTATTGCAATGCGTGGAAATAAGGCCTAGGGTTCATACTTTCACTAGTGCAAGTTCCCTCAACAATACTAACATAATTGGATCACATATCTATCCCTCAACATGCAACAAAGAGTCACTCCAAAGTCACTAATAGCGGAGAACGAACGAAGAGATTATGGTAGGGTACGAAACCACCTCAAAGTTATTCTTTCCAATCAATCCGTTGGGCTATTCCTATAAGTGTCACAAATAGCCCTAGAGTTCGTACTAGAATAACACCTTAAGACACAAATCAACCAAAACCCTAATGTCACCTAGATACTCCAATGTCACCTCAAGTATCCGTGGGTATGATTATACGATATGCATCACACAATCTCAGATTCATCTATTCAACCAACACATAGAAGCTCAAAGAGTGCCCCAAAGTTCCTACCGAAGAATCACGATGAAAACGTGTGCCAACCCCTATGCATAGGTTCATGGGTGGAACCCGCAAGTTGATCACCAAAACATACATCAAGTGAATCACGTGGTATCCCATTGTCACCACAGGTACGCATGGCAAGACATACATCAAGTGTTCTCAAATCTTTAAAGACTCAATCCAATAAGATAACTTCAAAGGGGAACCTCAATTCATTACAAGAGAGTAGAGGGGGGAAGAAACATCATATGATCCAAATATAATAGCAAAGCTCGCGATACATCAAGATCGTGCCAAATCAAGAACACGAGAAAGAGAGAGAGAGAGATCAAACACATAGCTACTGGTACATACCCTTAGCCCAGAGGGAGAACTACTCCCTCCTCGTCATGGAGAGCACCGGGATGATGAAGATGGCCACGGGAGAAGGATTCCCCCTCCGGCAGGGTGCCGGAACGGGTCTAGATTGGCTTTCAGTGGCTATGGAGGCTTCTGGCGGCAGAACTCCCGATCTATTGTGCTCTCGGATGTTTTTAGGATATATGGAGATATATAGGCGGAAGAAGTATGTCAGGGGGGCCACGAGGGGCTCACGAGGGTGGAGGGCACGCCCAGGGGGGTGGGCGCGCCCCCTGCCTGATGGCCTCCTCGTAAGTCCCCTGGCGTGCACTCCAAGTCTTCTAGGCTTCTTTCCTTCCAAAAATGAGTTCCGTGAAGTTTCAGGTCAATTGGACTCCGTTTGATTTTCCTTTTCTTCGAAACCCTAAAACAGGGTAAAAACAGAAACTGGCACTGGGCTCTGGGTTAATAGGTTAGTCCCAAAAATTATATAAAAGTGTACAATAAAGCCCATAAACATTCAAAACAGTAGATAATATAGCATGGAGCAATCAAAAATTATAGATACGTTGGAGATGTATTAGCATCCCCAAGCTTAATTCCTGCTCGTCCTCGAGTAGGTAAATGATAAAAATAGAATTTTTGATGCGGCGTGCTACTTGGCATAATTTCAATGTGATTCTTCTTAATTGTAGTATGAATATTCAGATCCATAAGATTCAAGACAAAAGTTCATATTGACATAAAAATGATAATACTTCAAGCATACTAACTAAGCAATTATGTCTTCTCAAGATAACATGGCCAAAGAAAGCTATCCCTACAAAATCATATAGTCTGGCTATGCTCCATCTTCACCACATAAAATATTTAAATCATGCACAACCCCGATGACAAGCCAAGCAATTGTTTCATACTTTTGATGTTCTCAAACTTTTTCAATCTTCACGCAATATATGAGCGTGAGCCATGGATATAGCACTATAGGTGGAATAAAAGGGTGGTTGTGGAGAAGACAAAAAGGGAGAAGATAGTCTCACATCAACTAGGCGTATCAATGGGCTATGGAGATGCCCATCAGTAGATATCAATGTGAGTGAGTAGGGATTGCCATGCAACGGATGCACTAGAGCTATAAGTGTATGAAAGCTCAACAAAAGAAACTAGTGGGTGTGCATCCAACTTGCTTGCTCACGAAGACCTAGGGCATTTTGAGGAAGCCCATCATTGGAATATACAAGCCAAGTTCTATAATGAAAGATTCCCATTAGTATATGAAAGTGACAACATAGGAGACTCTCTATCATGAAGATCATGGTGCTACTTTGAAGCACAAGTGTGGTAAAAGGATAGTAGCTTTGCCCCTTCTCTCTTTTTCTCTCATTTTTTTATTTGGGCCTTCTCCTTTTTTATGGCCTCTTTTTTCTCTTTTTTTATTTGGGCTTCTTTGGCCTCTTTTATTTATTTATTTTCGTCCAGAGTCTCATCCCGACTTTTGGGGGAATCATAGTCTCCATCATCCTTTCCTCACTGGGACAATGCTCTAATAATGATGATCATCACACTTTTATTCTTCTTACAACTCAACAATTACAACTCGATACTTAGAACAAAATATGACTCTATATGAATGCCTCCGGCGGTGTACCGGGATGTGCAATGATGCATGAGTGACATGTATGAAAGAATTATGAATGGTGGCTTTGCCACAAATACGATGTCGACTACATGATCATGCAAAGCAGTATGACAATGATGAAGCGTGTCATAATAACGGAACGGTGGAAAGTTGCATGGCAATATATTTCGGAATGGCTATGGAAATGCCATAATAGGTAGGTATGGTGGCTGTTTTGAGGAAGATATATGGTGGGTTTATGGTACCGGCAAAAGTTGTGCGGTACTAGAGAGGCTAGCAATGGTGGAAGGGTGAGAGTGCGCATAATCCATGGACTCAGCATTAGTCATAAAGAACTCACATACTTATTGCAAAAATCTATTAGTTATCGAAATAAAGTACTACGCGCATGCTCCTAGTGGGATAGATTGGTAGGAAAAGACCATCGCTCGTCCCCGACCGCCACTCATAAGGAAGACAATCAATAAATAAATCATGCTCCGACTTCATCACATAACGGTTCACCATACGTGCATGCTACGGGAATCACAAACTTCAACACAAGTATATCTCAAATTCACAACTACTCAACTAGCATGACTCTAATATCACCATCTCCATATCTCAAAACAATCATCAAGCATCAAACTTCTCTTAGTATTCAATACTCTATATGAAAGTTTTTACTATTCTTGGATGCCTAGCATATTAGGATTATTTAAGAAAATTACCATGCTATTTAAAACTCTCAAAATGATATAAGTGAAGCATGAGAGTCCATCTATTTCTTATAAAATAAAACCACCACCGTGCTCTAAAAAGATATAAGTGAAGCACTAGAGCAAATAACAAACTACTCCGAAAGATATAAGTGAAGATCAATGAGTAGTTGAATAATTATGCAACTATGTGAAGACTCTCTAACATTAAATAATTTCAGATCTTGGTATTTTATTCAAACAGCAAGCAAAGCAAAAGAAAATGACATTCTAAGAATATCAAACATCATGTGAAGAAGCAAAAACTTAGGATCAACCGAAACTAACCGATAGTTGTTGAAGAAGAAAGGTGGGATGCCAACCGGGGCATCCCCAAGCTTAGATGCTTGAGACTTCTTGAAATATTATCTTGGGATGCCTTGGGCATCCCCAAGCTTGAGCCTTTGTGTCTCCTTATTCCTCTCATATCACGGTCTCCCTAAATCTCAAAAGCTTCATCCACACAAAACTCAACAAGGACTCGTGAGATAAGTTAGCATAAACCATTGCAAAAACCTTATCATACTCTACTGTAGCAAATCACTAAAATTATTATTAAACATTGCATACTAAATTCCTATGCATAATTAATAGTCCTATCCTCAAATAGAATCATTAAAGAAGCAAACATATGCAAACAATGCAAACATAACAACAATCTGCCTAAACAGGACAGTCTGTAAAGAATGCAGCAACATCCATACTTCCCTAGCTCCAAAAATTATGAAAGAAAATTACCACTGTATTAAATTTATCAGAGCTTAATATGAAAAAGTTTTCAACATTTTATCACATTCTGACTTTTCTAGGGAATTATTGCAACAGCGGTAAACTTTCTGTTTTCAAACAGGAACATGTATACTTGTAACATAGGCATAGTAAAGGCTATCAATGCCACTTTTATTGAAATAAAAGATGCAAAACATTGTTATAAATTACAGCAAGAAAATCCTAACAAAATAAATTGACGCTCCAAGCAAAACACATATCATGTGGTGAATAAAAATATAGCTCCAGGTAAAGTTACCGATGAACGAAGACGAAAGAGGGGATGCCTTCCAGGGCATCCCAAAGATTAGGCTCTTGGTTGTCCTTGAATATTACCTTGGGGTGCCTTGGGCATCCCCAAGCTTAGGCTCTTGCCACTCCTTATTCCATAGTCCATCGAATCCTTACCCAAAACTTGAAAAACTTCACAACACAAAACTTAACAGAAAACTCGTAAGCACCGTTAGTATAAGAAAACAAAATACCACTTCAAGGTACTGTAATGAACTCATTCTTTATTTATATTGGTGTTAAACCTACTGTATTCCAACTTCTGTATGGTTTATAAACTATTTTACTAGCCATAGATTCATCAAAATAAGCAAACAACACATCGAAAACAGAATCTGTCAAAAACAGAACAATCTGTAGAACTATGGATCAAATGTATACTTCTGGAACTCATAAAATTCTCAAATAAATTGCTGGACCTGAGGAATTTATCTGTTAATAATATTCAAAAAGAATTAACTAAATATCACTCTCCAAATAAACATGTCAGCAATTCTCGTGAGCGCTAAAGTTTCTGTTTTTTACAACATGATCAACAAGACTTTCCCCAAGTCTTCCCAATGGTTCTACTTGGCACAAACACTAATTAAACACATAAAAACACATCTAAGCAAAGGCTAGATGAAATATTTATTACTAAACAGAAACAAAAAGCAAGGCACAAAAATAAAATTGGGTTGCCTCCCAACAAGCGCTATCGTTTAACGCCCCTAGCTAGGCATGATGCTGTCAATGATGCTCACATAAAAGATAGGAATTGAAACATAAATAGAGCATCATGAAGAATATGACTAGCACATTTAAGTCTAACCCACTTCCTATGCATAGGGATTTTGTGAGCAAACAACTTATGGGAACAAGAATCAACTTGCATAGGAAGGTAATGCAAGCAAAACTTTAAACTTTAAGCACATAGAGAGGAAACTTGATATTATTGCGATTCCTACAAGCATATATTCCTCCCTCATAATAATTTTCAGTAGCATCATGAATGAATTCAACAATATAACCAGCACCTAAAGCATTCTTTTCATGATCTACAAGCATAGAAAATTTACTGCTCTCCACGTAGGCAAAATTCTTCCCATTCGGAATAGTGGGAGTATCATAGGAAACTCGAATACTATAAATTGTTTCCACATTAAAAGAGTAATGTTCAGAGAAGGGGTAATCATAATCATGACGAGTCTTATAAATATAATCACTAATTTTTATATCATAAGTATCATCACAATAATCATCATAAGTAGAAGGCATGCTATCATCATAATAAATTTGCTCATCAAAGCTTGGGGGACAAAAAATATCATCTTCATCAAACATAGCTTCCCCAAGCTTGTGGCTTTGCATATCATCAGCATCATGGATATTCAAGGAATTCATACTAACAACATTGCAATCATGCTCATCATTCAAATATTTAGTGCCAAACATTTTATAGATCTCTTCTTCTAGCACTTGAGCACAATTATCCTTTCCATCATACTCACGAAAGATATTAAAAAGATGAAGCGTATGAGACAAACTCAGTTCCATTTTTTTAGTTTTCTTTTATAAACTAAACTAGTGATAAAACAAGAAACTAAAATACTTGATTGCAAGATCTAAAGATATACCTTCAAGTACTCACCTCCCCGGCAACGGCGCCAGAAAAGAGCTTGATGTCTACTACACAACCTTCTTCTTGTAGACGTTGTTGGGCCTCCAAGTGCAAAGGTTTGTAGGACAGTAGTAAATTTCCCTCAAGTGGATGACCTAAGGTTTATCAATCCGTAGCAGGCGTAGGATGAAGATGGTCTCTCTCAAGCAACCCTGCAACCAAATAACAAAGAGTCTCTTATGTCCCCAACACACCCAATACAATGGTAAATTGTATAGGTGCACTAGTTCGGCGAACAGATGGTGATAAAAGTGGTATATGGATAGTTGATAATAGTTTTTGTAATCTGAAAATATAAAAACAGCAAGGTAACTAATGATAAAAGTGAGCGTAAACGATATTGCAATGCGTGGAAATAAGGCCTAGGGTTCATAGTTTCACTAGTGCAAGTTCCCTCAACAATACTAACATAATTGGATCGCATAACTATCCCTCAACATGCAACAAAGAGTCACTCCAAAGTCACTAATAGCGGAGAATGAACGAAGAGATTATGGTAGGGTACGAAACCACCTCAAAGTTATTCTTTCCAATCAATCTGTTGGGCTATTCCTATAAGTGTCACAAACAGCCCTAGAGTTCGTACTAGAATAACACCTTAAGACACAAACCAACCAAAACCCTAATGTCACCTAGATACTCCAATGTCACCTCAAGTATCCGTGGGTATGATTATACGATATGCATCACACAATCTCAGATTCATCTATTCAACCAACACATAGAACGTCAAAGAGTGCCCCAAAGTTCCTACTGGAGAATCACGACGAAAACGTGTGCCAACCCCTATGCATAGGTTCATGGGTGGAACCCGCAAGTTGATCACCAAAACATACATCAAGTGAATCACATGGTATCCCATTGTCACACAGATACGCACGGCAAGACATACAACAAGTGTTCTCAAATCTTTAAAGACTCAATCCGATAAGATAACTTTAAAAGGGGAAACTCAATTCATTACAAGAGAGTAGAGGGGGGAAGAAACATCATAGCATCCAAATATAATAGCAAAGCTCGTGATACATCAAGATCGTGCCAAATCAAGAACACGAGAGAGAGAGAGAGATCAAACACATAGCTACTGGTACATACCCTCAGCCCCGAGGGAGAACTACTCCCTCCTCGTCATGGAGAGCACCGGGATGATGAAGATGGCCACCGAAGAAGGATTCCCCCTCTAGCAGGGTGCCAGAACGGGTCTAGATTGGCTTTTGGTGGCTATGGAGGCTTCTGGCGATGGAACTCCTGATCTATTGTGCTCTCGGATGTTTTAGGGTATATGGAGATATATAGGCGGAAGAAGTACGTCAGGGGGGCCACGAGGGGCTCACGAGGGTTGAGGGCGCGCCCAGGGGGGTGGGCGCGCCCCCCTGCCTCATGGCCACCTCGTAAGTCCCCTGGCATGCACTCCAAGTCTTCTGGGCTTCTTTCCTTCCAAAAATGAGTTCCGTGAAGTTTCAGGTCAATTGGACTCCATTTGATTTTCCTTTTCTTCGAAACCCTAAAACAGGGTAAAAACAGAAACTAACACTGGGCTCTGGGTTAATAGGTTAGTCCCAAAAATGATATAAAAGTGTATAATAAAGCCCATAAACATTCAAAACAGTAGATAATATAGCATGGAGCAATCAAAAATTATAGATACGTTGGAGACGTATCAACGGACCGCTTGATGACTTCAAGCCGAGGGCAGGCTTCCACAAGCCGCCTTACCAGGCCGAAGTAGCTACCGGACAGGGGCTCGCCAGGCCACATCCGGACTATAAGGCCCCTCATGGACTGTTCGGCCGCCTTTTTAAGCTCGACCAACTGCTTCAGCTGGTCGCTCAAGGGCACGGGGTGTTCGGTCCCAGTATACTGAGACCAGAACAACTTCTCCGTTGAGCTCCCCTCCTCAGCCCGGTAAAACTCTGCGGCATCCAGTACACTGCGAGGAAGATCTACAAACGCTCCTGAAGAGCTTCGATGTAACTCCCTCGATGCGGCTATATCTCTCACGTGTCGAAGCACAACTTAGACGCATAACCGCATTGAAAGCAATGTCGCAAGTGAGGTAATCTTCACACAACCCATGTAATACATAAGGGGAAGAGATACATAGTTGGCTTACAATCGCCACTTCACACAATTACATGAATAAAGCATTACATCAACCAGATACAATCAAGGTCCGACTATGGAACCCAAAATAAAAGAAGACTACCCCAAATGCTACACAGATCCTTGATCGTCCCAACTGGGCTCCACTACTGATCAAAAGGAAGCGAACCATCAAAACGAAATAAGGTCTTCATCAAGCTCCTCCATGAGCTCGGTTACGTCACCTGCACGGTTCAGCGGCACCTGCAAGCTGGTTTTGGAAGTAATCTTTGAGTCACGGGGACTCAGCAATCTCACACCCTCGCGATAAAGACTATTTAAGCTTATAGGAAGGGTAAAAGGTATGAGGTGGAGCTGCAGCAAGCGACTAGCATATTTGGTGGCTAACATACGCAAATGAGAGCTAGAAGAGAAGGCAAAAGCACGGTCGAGAATCTATGATCAAGAAGTGATCCTAGAGCAACCTACGTCAGGCATAACTCCAACACCGTGTTCACTTCCCGGACTCCGCCGGGAAGAGACCATCACGGTTACACACGCGATTGATGCATTTTAATTAAGATAAACTTTAGGTTTTCTACAACCAGACATTAACAAATTCCCATCTGCCATAACCGCAGGCACGACATTCGAAAGTTCAGATCCCTGCATGGGTGTCCCAACTTAGCCCATCACAAGCTCTCACGGTCAACGAAGGATATTCCTTCTCCCAAGACAATCCGATCAGACTCGACATCCTGTTACAAGACATCCTCGACAATGGTAAAACAAGTCCAGCAAAGCCGCCCGAATGTGCCGACAAATCCCGTTAGGAGCTGCACATATCTCGTTCTTAGGGCACACTCAGATAGGTCAAGCTACGAGTAAGACCAGCCCTCGAGTTTCCCCGAGGTGGCCCCGCAGGCTGCCCGGTTCGGACCAACACTTGGACAAGCACTGGCCTAGGGGGGGTTAAAATAAAGATGACTCTCGAGAGTGCGACTCCCAAGGGAAAAGTAGGTGGTGGTGAGGCAAATGGTAAAACCAAGGTTGGGCCTTGTTGGAGGAGTTTTATTCAAAGCGAACTTTCAAGGGGTTCCCATTATAATCCAACCGTGTAAGGGACACAAAATCCGGGAACATAACACCAATATGACGGAAACTAGGGCGGCAAGAGTGGAACAAGACACCAGGCATAAGGCCGAGTCTTCCACCCTTTACCAAGTATATAGATGCATTAATTAAATAAGAGATATTGTGATAACCCAACAAAATATCCATATTCCAACATGGAACAAACTCCATCTTCACCTGCAACTAGCAACGCTATAAGAGGGGCTGAGCAAAGCGGTAACATAGCCAAACAACGGTTTGCTAGGACAAGGTGGGTTAGAGGCTGAACATGGCAATATGGGAGGCATGGTAAAGCATGTGGTAGGTATCGCAACATAGGCATAGCAATAGAGCGAGCAACTAGCAAGCAAAGATAGAAGTGATTTCGAGGGTATGGTCATCTTGCCTGAGATCCCGCAAGGAAGAAGAACGAGTCCATGAAGAAGACAAACGGACGTAGTCAAACGGATCCTCACAAACGCAACGTTATCGGAACCAACCCGAAGAAGCAACACCGGAAAGGAGCAAACAACATAGTAAACAACCAACACATGAACATGGCATGATGCACAACCAAGTATGATGCATGTCCGGTTTAACGAAGTATGGCATGGCAAAATGCACAAACAATCCTACAAATTAAGTGGAGCTCAACATGCAACTCCGTTGCATATTGACGGAACACCACATTACTTATTTAGTTCGATCTCGTTTATGTACTCAACAATATTAAATGTTGTTAGCATGGCAAGAGGTGAAGCAAAGTAAAACTACCTATCTAGTCAAGTTTAAATGAGGCCGGAAGCAACGAACAACAATTCCGGTAAATCCCCATATCCATATATTAGGTTTGGTACTGTTCTGCCCTAAACCATATTTTATAGTTGTTAAACATGCAAAGTGATGCCACCATGTTAAACTAGGCATTTTTCTACCCCATTTACATATAAAGTTTATTTAAAACCGAGCTACAGTTATTTAGTTATGAATTAAATCATTTTAACATGACATAGGAGCAAATTTAATCAAACAACCTTTTAAACTTGTTAAACATGGATGAAAGTGGCATATTATTAAACTAGATGAAATTCTAAGCAAGTTTCATATTATGTTTGTTTTAATCCGATGCACGGTTAATGCGTTATTATATGCTCGAAGCAGGAGGGTGTTTCTGTAAAACCGCAAACTCTGGATAAATAGCTAAATTTGTAGGCAGGAAAAAAACAATGAACGGGCCGAATCTGCTAGGCACTGGGGCGCTCACCAAGGCCAAGGCCCAGTCGATGGTGAGGTGGCCCAGTTGGGCTGCGATCTGGCACGGGAGGAGGCGCGCTGGGCCGGTCTGTATTGGTCCAACCGGGGAAGGGTCAACGCGAGCGCTCTCCTCGCTCGGTCGATCTGGCAGCGGCGCGAGCAGAGGCACGAAGCAGGGGAACTCGACGGCAACGAGGAAGGAGGCAGGGGCGTCCTGGGTGGCCAGATCGCCGGCGGCTTGCCGGAGTTGGCCGGAGCAACGACGTGGTGGCGAGGTCGAGGCGCCATTGGAGAGGTTGGAGGCGGTCATGAGCAGGAAACGGCAGAGGCAAGGTGCACCGAGCCGGAGGCAGTGCAGCCGTTCTCTCACAGCGGCATGGGGAAGGACTCCAGCGAGAAGACTCCGGGACGGCGCGGCAGCGGACCCAGGCGAGGAAGGTCGAGTACGCGGCAGTAGCGAGCTTGAAGATGACGACGGGGAGGTCGTGGCTTGCGGCGTGCAGAGCTTCACGGGGCGCCATGGTTGGTCCCTGGAGCTGGAGGAGGGAGTTGCGAGGCCGAGGCAGGGGTGTTCGGGAAGAGGAGAGGAGGCTGACGAGGTCTCGTACGAGTGGCTTCGTAGATCCATCGGGGACGAACGGGTGACGACGCGCAGGTCGAGGACGCGACCAGGGATGGGGTTCCTGCCCAGCGAAGAGAGAGTAGAGAGATGAATCGCAGAAAGAAGAAAAGGAAGAGAAGAGAGCAAGGGAGATGGGGTGCGGCACGGGCCTACTGAATGTGGTCGGCGGCGACGAGGCGCGAGGTTGCGAGTCGGAGGAGCTCCTGCGGTGGTTTGTTGGAAGAGAGTCGGGGTGGATCCCCATGGAGGATGAGGCTGGCAGCGACTTCATTGGACAGGGAAGGATGAGGGATGGATCCCGATGGGAAAATGGTTGGTGGCGGCTCGATGGGACAAATCCCTAGAATTTAGGGTTAGGCAGTTTATATAGCAGCAGGTGGATCAGGTTCGGGGTGGTATAGTCCCTCCGATTGAAATCATACGGTTCAGAAAGAATAGGCTAGGGAGTCCAAATAATAAAACAGTGATATTTTGTAGATGTTTGGGGATGATCCGGATCCAACGGTGACAACTGTCTGGGTCGGGTCCGGGGAAATTTCGGACATGCACGCGAGGGGTCGGTTGAAACTTGTGGGCTATGCAGAAGGGCTCGAGCTAAGAGAAGAGAAGAGAGAGAGGCCCGGCGACTGTTTCCGGAGACCGAAAACGTCCGATGTTAGACCGGCTATAATGCCACTATAGTTTAACGGTTGGGCTATCAAACGAACCCCGAATGCGATGAAACTTGACAGGCGGTCTATCTACACTATAATAAGACCACACGCCAACTTTCAACCCAAACCAAGAACATTTTCCGGACACTTATAAAATACTATTTTGGACATGCCGCGGGCACGTGCAAGTGTGGTTGGGCTCAGAACGGACAACGGACGAAACTGGGGGAAACACGGACGGATGCAGGTTTTGAAAACATGATGATGCAATGCGGATGATGACATGGCAAGATGCAACACGCAAGAAAATGACAAGAAAACAACAACGAATAACTGGACGACAACTGGCGCAATGGTCTCGGGGCGTTACAACACTCCACCACTACGAGAGGATCTCGTCCCAAGATCTAGAATGGCACCGAAGGGAAAACGGAAGAGAAAGAGAAGAGGTAAAACTAAGTTGCTTCTTTGACAAACGAGTGAAACCAAAGAACCTTGAAAAAGGTTAAGCCATTTCGAAAAAAGAATACAACGAAGATGCCGAAGTTGAAAACACTTTGTTAGGATAAAGGAACAAGAAAGAACAAATTCGGGCAGCACTCCGGTTGAAAAGAAAAGGAATTGAATAAGAACTTGGTAAGATGAGAAGATACTTGATGAATTCACAACATACTGCCTCCCGAACTATTGAATGAATGGAACAAGGGGTAAGAAAGATCTCAGACAGCACCCCGGTTGAAAGGAGGTGCAAGGTTTGATAAGGCGAAAAGAACTTGAGCAAAAGGGCACAACACTCCGGTTAAATGGATAGGCATGAAAAGAATATGATCTTTGACAAAACGAGATGATGGGTGAAAAGAACAACATCACAATGCCTCCGGAATGAAAGAATAGAATATAGATAATTGAAAGAAAAGAATGGATAAGAAAATGTCAACTTCTGTCACAAAGAACTTGAAAAGGCATCCTTAAGAGAAAGGTCAAACGGAGTTGTTGGAAAACCAACAACGAAAAGATAAGCTTTAAGTGGGCTTGTGGAAAACATCTCAAAACTGAGTAGAAATTATGCCACTGACGGAAACGATAGATTGGAATGATAAGAACAAGGAAACAAGAAACTTTTTTCACCGGGAGGATAAATGAAGAACTTGGGTCATCATGAGCAACATAAATAGCAACAATCCTTCGGGAAGGCTTGAGGTGAAATATAACCCAAGATAATTCCAATGACGAGATTGATGGATTTATGATATCTCATTCTTAACAACATGTGAATCATGGAACATGAACTCAAATTATCAAGAATGACATAATACCACCTCTAATGATACAGAAGAAAGAATTGCACTCGGATTGCAAGATGAAGAATGCTTGAGTTCCTCTGAAAAGAATCTCGATGAACACTTTGAAAAAGGAATTAAATCATTGGTGAACCATCATGTAAAACCTCCATGAAGATCTCCGTAACAAAAGGATGATCAAATGGAAGGAAAGAGAAGTTGAAAACACAAGGTGAATCCTTGTACCGATTTAGATGAATCTCCGTGGTGAAATAATTGAAAAAGGTTGGAACTCCGGGAAAAAGAGAAGAAGAACAATTGATAACGAGAATTAGTCGTTGCGAATAAACTCCGGAAGAACGAATCCATCATTTGGATAAAGCAAGAATAAGGATTATGTTATGCGTATCCTTCACCAATTTAGGTTGATGACAAGCAACGGATTTAGCATACTACTTATTCTCGTTGAAAAAGGATTAAGATAGATATGGCGCCAACTTGGAAAGGTCTTCAACGAACCACCGTAAGGCTTTGGAAAATGATAGCTGAAGGCTGAGAATGAATAAGTCTTCTGAAATGATGGGATCCGGAGGAAGGAAAAAGAGAAAATAACTCATGAAATGCTCTAGATGGATGAAAAGAATTCCCACAATCAAAACAATTATGAGAGGATGGCCTCAAACTAGAATCACGAATCTTTGAGCGAACGGATAAGATTGAGAGAGAAATCTTCTTCAGTCTCCAAGTGTTGAGAATGACAATGAGAAACACCACCATGAATTGTTGAGGCACTCTGGAATGAAAATTAGAAATGTTGAACCAATGATGAAAAGAATTTGACAGATCTTGGAGAAGTACATCTGACTGATGAAAATTCATTCTTGCGTCAAACTTTGAGATGAATTTGAAAAGCTCCGGGAGAATAAGAAGAGTCAGGTTATATCCTGGGAAAAGACCTGTGGGTTAGGGCCCACTCAAATGAAACACCGTTGAAATGATTAAAAGAGAGGTTGCACCGGTTGAATTAAATGACTTGAATGAGATAACATCCTCGAAAGAGCTTGAACAAATGTAGAGTGGAAACACGAATCTTCGAGATATCTTGAGCACTCCGGAACAATTGAATAGCGAGAGGTGAATAATTAAGAGGTGCATCGATATGAGAAGGCATTATAAACGAGGGAAAAGGGATATGATCAACACCAAAAGTTTGAATTGGTTCCGCCGGAGAAGAAAAATAACGAATAATGATGAACTTGAGGCTCCGTTAGTATCTTCATGAGAATCACCGGATAAGAGCATTGAAGGAAAAGAATGGAGAGACTTCACATCAATAAGATGGATACTTGAATAAGAAATCTTAGTCCAAAAGGAAAAAAGGATGGGAGGGCGGGAAAAGAAAGGCAAGCTTGGGGCGGATGAAACAAACACCGCTGAGAAGAACTGATAATTTATCTTGCGAATGTTGAAGTGCTCAGATCCACTTGAAGAGATACACACCAGTTGAACAAGATTGGCATGAAAATCTCGATTACCATGAAGGATTGGTATTCACAACAGAGTATAAGAACACCGTTTAGGAAAGGTATGGAATCAACACTTGACTTCGAAGCAACTCGAATACCACAGCTCAAAACAAAACAAAGGATTGACTTGCAAAATAAGCAGGAACAAACATATGATAGAGATTTCGTCCAAAGTTTTCGTGGTGGGCCTACACGGGCTCGATCGTACAACACCATCATATACAAGGCAGTGCACATGACATACGAAGCGTCCCCGAGTCGGCATAGCCAAGGACTCTTTAAGACACAACGAGACCACTGTAAAACCAACCGTGGATAGGCGGACCACTAGATGTCGAACCCCAATTTCATATCATACATCTGTCGGAAAGATATCCTAAGAGCTACTTGAATTCCCACTTATAAAATCCCGGAATTTTCCAGTTATGCAATCAGGTGTTGGGGATATAGGGGAAGCATAATATCTCACCCAAAACTACGCAAGTCCTACATCCAGCTGTATCCATCCTTCAACACATAACCAAGAAACCTTCGGAAATCGTTTACCTCAACCTTCGAAAAGCATCCGTTATACGAGTTATGGCAATACTCCCGAACTCCCGCCCCAGTACTAGGTGGCGTCGAGGTTATCTCACCAACAACTGCATAAAAGAGATTTTCGATGTCGGCGAAACTCAGGTATTCCAGAATCTCAACGATAAAATTGTGACGACAACACCTCGGAGCTCAACTCCCCGCGACACTGCCACAACCCCTAAATGTCAGGAGGCACCAAGAACAATGTTCTCGCCACAAAACCATCGGAAAGATTCCAAGATACCCGCGTGATCCTAATTTTTTTAGTGAAATTTGAGAAGAGAAGAGTCAAAACTCTAAGTCAGGATGCCTCACCAGAGCGACAAAGGGACTGAGGAGTAAAACGAATTCCTAACTCTCCGATATATATAATCCTAAATGACTCAAAACTTTTTTTCTAGACTCAACAACGCCAACGATTCGATCAAGCAGGGGGCTCCTAAAGTCGGCGAAGGCTCTGATTACCAACTGTAACGCCCTCGAAGCGGCTATATCTCCCACGTGTTGAAGCACAACTTAGAGGCATAACCGCATTGAAAGCAATGTCGCAAGTGAGGTAATCTTCACACAACCCATGTAATACATAAGGGAAAGAGATACATAGTTGGCTTACAATCGCCACTTCACAAAATTACATGAATAAAGCATTACATCAACCAGATACAATCAAGGTCCGACCACGGAACCCAAAATAAAAGAAGACTACCCCAAATGCTACACAGATCCCCGATTGTCCCAACTGGGCTCCACTACTGATCAAAAGGAAGCAAAACATCAAAATGAAATAAGGTCTTCATCAAGCTCCTCCATGAGCTCAGTTGCATCACCTGCACGGTTCAATGGCACCTGCAAGCTGGTTTTGGAAGTAATCTGTGAGTCACGGGGACTCAACAATCTCACACCCTCGCGATCAAGACTATTTAAGCTTATAGGTAGGGTAAAAGGTATGAGGTGGAGTTGCAGCAAGCGACTAGCATATTTGGTGGCTAACATACGCAAATGAGAGCGAGAAGAGAAGGCAAAAGCACGGTCGAGAAACTATGATCAAGAAGTGATCCTAGAACAACCTACGTCAAGCATAACTCCAACACCGTGTTCACTTCCCGGACTACGACAGAAAGAGACCATCATGGCAACACACACGGTTGATGTATTTTAATTAAGGTAAACTTCAGGATTTCTACAACCGGACATTAACAAATTCCCATCTGCCCATAACCGCGGGCACGACTTTCGAAAGTTCAATCCCTACAGGGGTGTCCCAACTTATCCCATCACAAGCTCCCACGGTCAACGAAGGATATTCCTTCTCCCAAGACATTCCGATCAGACTCGGCATCCCAGTTACAAGACATCCTCGACAATGGTAAAACAAGTCCAGCAAAGCCGCCCGAATGTGCCGACAAATCCCGATAGGAGTTGCACATATCTTGTTCTCAGGACACACTTAGATAGGTCAAGCTACAAGTAAAACCAGCCCTCGAGTTTCCCCGAGGTGGCCCCGCAGGCTGCCCGGTTCGGACCAACACTTGGACAAGCACTGGCCCCGGGGGGGGGGGGTTAAAATAAAGATGACCCTCATCGAGAGAGCGACTCCCAAGGGAAAAGTAGGTGGTGGTGAGGCAAATCGTAAAACCAAGGTTGGGCCTTGCTGGAGGAGTTTTATTTAAAGTGAATTGTCAAGGGGTTCCCATTATAACCCAACCGTGTAAGGAACGCAAAATACGGGAACATAACACCGATATAACGGAAACTAGGGCGGCAAGCGTGGAACAAAACACCAGGCATAAGGCCGAGCCTTCCACCCTTTACCAAGTATATAGATGCATTAATTAAATAAGAGATATTGTGATAACCCAACAAAATATCCATGTTCCAACATGGAACAAACTCCATCTTCACCTGCAACTATCAACGCTATAAGAGGGGCTGAGCAAAGCGGTAACATAGCCAAACAACGGTTTGGTAGGACAAGGTGGGTTAGAGGCTGAACATGGCAATATGGGAGGCATGGTAAAGCATGTGGTATGTATCGCAGCATAGGCATAGTAATAGAGCGAGCGACTAGCAAGCAAACATAGAAGTGATTTCGAGGGTATGGTCATCTTGCCCGAGATCCCGCAATGAAGAAGAACGAGTCCATGAAGAAGACAAACAGACGTAGTTGAACGAATCCTCACAAACGCGACATTATCGGAACCAACCCGAAGAAGCAACACCAGAAAGGAGCAAACAACATAGTAAACAACCAACACATGAACAAGGCATGATGCACAACCAAGTATGATGCATGTCCTGTTTAACGAAGCATGGCATGGCAAAATGCACAAACAATCCTACAAATTAAGTGGAGCTCAACATGCAACTCCGTTGCATATTGACGGAACACCACATTACTTATTTAGTTCGATCTCGTTTATGTACTCAACAATATTAAATGTTGTTAGCATGGCAAGAGGTGAAGCAAAGTAAAACTACCTATCTAGTCAAGTTTAAATGAGGCCAGAAGCAACGAACAACAATTCCGGTAAATCCCCATATGCATATATTAGGTTTGGTACTGTTCTGCCCTAAACCATATTTTATAGTTGTTGAACATGCAAAGCGATGCTACCATGTTAAACTAGGCATTTTTCTACCCCGTTTACATATAAAGTTTATGTAAAACCGAGCTACGGTTATTTAGTTATGAATTAAATCATTTTAACATGACATAGGAGCAAATTTAATCAAACAACCTTTTAAACATGTTAAACATGGATGAAAGTGGCATATTATTAAACTAGATGAAATTCTAAGCAAGTTTCATATTAAGTTTGTTTTAATCCGATGCACGGTTAATGCGTTATTATATGCATGAAGCAGGAGGGTGTTTCTGTAAAACTGCAAACTCTGGATAAATAGCTAAATTCACAGGCAGGAAAAAAACAATGAATGGGCCGAATCTGCTAGGCACTGGGGCGCTCACCAAGGCCAAGGCCCAGTCGATGGTGAGGTGGCCCGGTTGGGCTGCGATCTGACATGGGAGGAGGCCCACTGGGCCGGTCTGTATTGGTCCAATCAGGGAAGGGTCAACGCGAGCGCTCTCCTCGCTCGCTCAATCTGGCAGCGGCGCGAGCAGAGGCATGAAGCAGGGGAACTCGGCGGCAACAAGGAAGGGGGCAGGGGCATCCTGGGTGGCCAGATCGCCGGCGGCTTTCCGGAGTTGGCCGGAGCAACGACGTGGTGGCGAGGTCGAGGCGCCGTTGGAGAGGTTGGAGGCGGTCATGAGCAGGAAACGACAGAGGCAAGGTGCACCGAGCCGGAGGCAGTGTAGCCGTTCTCTCGCGGCGGCATGGGGAAGGACTCCAGTGAGAAGACTCCGGGATGGCGCGACAGCAGATTCGGGCGAGGAAGGTCGATGACGCGGCAGTAGCGAGCTTGAAGATGAGGACGGGGAGGTCGTGGCTTGCGGCGTGCAGAGCTTCACGGGGCGCCATGGTTGGTCCCTGGAGCTGGAGGAGGGAGTCGCGAGGCCGAGGCAAGGTTGTTCGGGCAGAGGAGCAGGAGGCTGACGAGGTCCCATACGGGCGGCTTCGCGGATCCATCGGGGACGAACGGGTGACAGCGCGCACGTCGAGGACGCGACCAGGGATGGGGTTCCTGCCCAACGAAGAGAGAGCAGAGAGACGAATCGCAGAAAGAAGAAAAGGAAGAGAAGAGAGCAAGGGAGACGGGGCGCGGCACGAGCCTACTGGATGTGGTCGGCGGCGGCGAGGCGCGAGGTTGCGAGTCGGAGGAGCTCCTGCAGTGGTTTGTTGGAAGAGAGTCGGGGTGGATCCCCATGGAGGATGAGGCTAGCAGCGGCTTCATTGGACAAGGAAGGATGAGGGATGGATCCCGATGGGAAAATGGTTGGCGGTGGCTCGATGGGACAAATCCCTAGAATTTAGGGTTAGGTAGTTTATATAGCAGCAGGTGGATCAGGTTAGGCGTGATCTAGTTCCTCCGATTGAAATCAGACGGTTCAGAAAGAATAGGCTAGGGTGGCCAAATAATAAAACGGTGATATTTTGTAGATGTTTGGGGATGATCCGGATCCAACGGTGACAACTGTTCGGGTCGGGTCCGGGGAAATTTCGGACACGCACGCGAGGGGTCGGTTGAAACTTGTGGGCTGTGCAGAAGGGCTCGAGCTGAGAGAAGAGAAGAGAGAGAGGCCCGGCGACTGTTTCTAGAGACCGAAAACGTCCGATGTTAGACCGGCTATAATGCCGCTATTGTTTAACGGTTGGGCTATCAAACGAACTCCGAATGCGATGAAACTTGATAGGCGGTCTATCTACACTATAATAAGACCACACGCCAACTTTCAACCCAAACCGAGAACATTTTCCGGCCACTTATAAAATACTATTTCGGACATACCGCGGGCGCGTGCAAGTGTGGTTGGGCTCAGAACGGACAACGGACGAAACTCGGGGAAACACGGACGGATGCAGGTTTTAAAAACATGATGATGCAATGCGGATGATGACATGGCAAGATGCAACATGCAAGCAAATGACAAGACAACAACAGTGAATAACTGGACGACAACTGGTGCAACGGTCTCGGGGCGTTACATTCGAACTCGGGTAGGAAAAAGGAAAGTCTCCTTCACGTGCTTGCTTCGCATAATGAATTCCTTACTCGCTGCTATCTTCTTCACCGCGTCAACCTCCTGGAGGGCCTTGTGGGCTTCAGCCTTGGCGCTCCGGACACTTTCAAGCACATGCGCGAGCTCGGACTCTCGCGTCTTCGAGTCCAGCTCCAAGGACTCGTGCTTTTTGGCGAGAGCCTCGAGCTCTTGCTGCACCTCGCCTACTCGGGCTTCTTGTTTATCCCATTCAATGCGTTCTTTGGCCCCTTTGTCTTCGGCCTTGGACAACGCCTTCCTCAGTGTCACCACCTCGGTCGTGGCCTCTGACAAATCCATGATGATCCTATTACTTTACACCCAAACTTGTTTTTAACTACATAGACAGGGGTATTTCTTACCTTTGTTCTCCTCGAGCTGCCTCTTGGTAAGGCCTAGCTCGTCCTCGGACCGCTTCAGGTCCTGCTTTAGCGCAGCAACCTCCATAGTACGTGCGGCAGCGGCCAGTAGTGAAGCCTACACATACACATAGACATACTCTAATTAGACTCCTGAGTTATCATTTGATCCTCTATTCGGCTTTTCTTCACGAACGCCGAACAGAGCATCATGGGCTACTATCTACGCGGTATATTTTCTTATACTTTGATTGCTCACCTCAAAGCCTGTTAGAAGGCTGGCGCAGGCTTCGGTCAGTCCGTTTCTGGCGGACCGAACCTTCTCGACCACCACACTCATGATAGTGCGATGCTCTTCTTCGATGGAAGCGCTGCGAAGTGCTTCTAGCAGGTTGTCCGGTGCCTCTGGTTGGACAGACGACACTGGTACAGATGGTTGGCCCTCTTGATGGGGGACCACCTATCGGAGTCCGGAACCATCTAGGGTTCCGGCGCAGTGTCCGGATGGGGCCCGAACTCAAAGCCCGTAGGAGCCTCGCTCCCTTGGTACCCAGGGTCCGGGAAGTCACCGCGAGGCGCCCCCAAGACCACCTCCCCTTGGCTCGGTGCCTGTTTAGACAACACCTCAGCATTGTCCGTAGGGCCAGGGGTGGAGGCGGTCGGAAGAGAACCGCTGTTCATATCCGATGAGTCCAAAGAGACGCTCGACGAGGGTACATCGAGATGAGCTCGGGACGGACTACACAATCATGTTCGACATGAGGAAAGGCAGTACAATAAAACATATCATGAAGTGCTACAGTGTTCGAACACTTACGACTTCGCCAGGGGCTTGTCCCTAGGTAGCCACTCGTCGCCGCTTTATGCGGCCGTCGTGGCGCAGTCCGGAAGGAGGGTCCTTCCCTTCTTGGACCCTTTGGCCTCCCCAGATGGTCCGACCTTCCTTTTCTTGTCTCCCCCAGCTGGGGGGGGGGAGAACTTTTCTCCTCCTCCTCCTTTCTATGGGAGGAGTGCGCATCAGAGTCATCGTCCGATGACTCCGATACAACCTTGTGCCAGAGACCCTTTCGGGTCCCCGCGGCCTTCTTCTTGGTCTTTTCCGGCACCTCGTAGGATGCCGGAGTCAGCATCTTCGTCAGAAGAGCGTCTGCAAGATCTTCGGGCAGCGGGGCTGGGCTATCGAGCTGCTCCGCCGTCTCTATCCAGTCCTGTTAACGACATGGAAGTTCAGATCCTGCACACAACTAAACCGGGGCTAATAAATACCCTGAGAAATATAAAAATCTTACCGGATTGGCGCGGCGCTTTGCGCTGAGTCCGCGGTCCTCGTTGAGGGGGGGAGGGATCTCAGCGCTCTTGAACAGCACCCTCCAGACGTCCTCATGCGTCATGTCATAGAGCTCTCGCAGCGTCTGGTTCTTGGCCGAGTCGAACTCCCACAAAATAAATGCCCGGCGTTGACACAGAAGGATCCGGTGGAAGAGCATAACCTAGACCACGTTGACGAGCTTGATTTTCTTGCTCGTCGTGTTCTGGATGCAGGTTTGGAGTCTGATCAACTCTGCCGGAGAGCCCCAGGACAGGCCCTTGTTTTTCCAGGAGGTGAGCCGCATGGGGATTCCGGATCGGAATTTGGGGGCCGCCACCCAGTTGGAGTCGCGCGGCTCGGTGATGTAGAACCACCCTGCTTGCCACCCCTTTATGGTATCCACATAGGTTCCCTCGAGCCAGGTGACATTAGGCATCTTGCCCACCATGGCGCCTCCGCACTCTGCTTGCTGGCCGCTCACCACCTTCGGTTTGACATTGAAGGTTTTCAGCCATAGGCCGAAGTGGGGCCTGATGCGGAGGAAGGCCTCGCACACGACGATAAACACCGAGATGTTGAGGATGAAGTTGGGTGCCAGATCATGAAAATCCAGCCCATAGTAGAACATGAGCCCGCAGACAAATGGGTGGAGAGGAAATCCCAGTCCGCGGACGAAATGGGAAAGAAAAACTACCCTCTCATGGGGTTTGGTGCGCGATATTTGCAGGTAGGTATCCGGCCTCCTGTAAGTTTTTGATGTTTTTCTCTGTGGCAGAGGAAGCCATCCACTTGCCTCCTGCTCCAGACATGCTTGGAGTGGTTTGAGAAGAAGGACGCGGGCTTGGGCGCTAGTGCTCGAGTGTGCGGGAATGGGAAAGCGAGAAGGAAGAAGGCATGAGTGAAAAAAGTAGATCTTTGTCCCTTTTATAAGGGCGGAGGAGGCGATGAGTCTCCCCACTTGCTTGGCAAAACTACTTATTCCCTAGGCGCCGTAATTGATGGCGCGATTGGGTTACCCACGACCGTATTGATGAGAATCCCATGACAAGGGGAACATGATCTCTGCTTTGACAAGACGTATCAAGAAAACCGCCTCGCGATGTGTGCGGACCTGGTTGAGAAAAGCGGTTTGAATGATAACCGGGCCATGAAGTGATGTCATACTATCAAAACATGTCAGCAGATTGGATTTATGGAAGTATTATTCTCTCTATGGTGGTATGTGGAACTTATTTTACAGGGTCGGACACTATCCTTGCATTCAAACTCTTCCATGGCATATTCGGAGGAGGAACCCACCTTGCAATGCCGAAGACAACTCTGCGCGCCGGACTCATCGTCATTGAAGCCTGGTTCAGGGGCTACTGAGGGAGTCCTGGATTAGGGGATCTCCGGACAGCCAGACTATATCCTTTGGCCGAACTGTTGGACCATGAAGATACAAGGTTGAAGACTTCATCTTGTGTCCGGATGGGACTTTACTTGGCGTGGAAGGCAAGCTAGGCAATACGGATATGTATACCTCCTCTTTTGTAACCGACCTTGTGTAACCCTAGCCCCCTCCGGTGTCTATATAAACCGGAGGGTTTTAGTCCGTAGGACAACATACAATCATACCATAGGCTAGCTTCTAGGGTTTAGCCTCTCTGATCTCATGGTAGATCTACTCTTGTAATACTCATATCATCAAGAACAATCAAGCAGGAAGTAGGGTTTTACCTCTATCAAGAGGGCCCGAACCTAGGTAAAACATCGTGTCCCCTGCCTCCTGTTACCATCCGCCTTAGACGCACAGTTCGGGACCCCCTACCCGAGATCCGCCGGTTTTGACACCGACATTCACCAACTACCAGGAGTTGGTAAACAGGGCCCTCATGATTGAAGGCAAGCAGCTGCAGATAGAGAACCGCAAATGGAAGTACAGATAGGGGAAGTACAACTCTGGAGCTCAGCAGAAGGCTTGTTTTACCCTGTACTCGGGAGGACACTGTCACACCATAGCTAGTTCAAGCATTAGAGTGTGCATCATGTTTAAATTCCTCTTAAATTTGAAATGGGGAAGGCAGAAACCCCCAACACCCCCTGGAAACAACTAGGGTTTACCAAAATTATTTTCAATGAACCTGAAATGCCCTTCTAAAAAGTTCACCCTCTTTGTCTTGGGTTAGAACCTCTGGCAAAATTGGTGCACAATTTTCTAGGTCAACAGAAGGTCATTGAATTAAATCATAAGTATTTGAATTTGGGCATTTAAATGCTATAAAATAATTTAAATGCTCAAATAATTCTGGAAATAAATGTTTGCTGTTGGAAATATTCTAAACAGAGCCCACAATTATTTTCAGGATTTTTGGAAATGTTTTAGTATTTTTAATAAAGCCCAACAGTTGTAGTTTAATAGAAAAAGAAAACAAATCAAAAAAAAGAGAGAGAGGGAAGCCACCTGGGCCTTACCTGTGCTGGCCCAGCCCACCTGGCTCGGCCCAGCCGACTGGCCTTGCCAGTCGTCGTCCTCCTCCCGCCAGAAGGACGAGGAGCGCGTGGCCGGCGCCCGCGGCCACACGCCAGCCACCTCCTGCTTCTGCCAACGCCCTGGAGACATCCAGGGATGCGACGCCGACCCCCACGTCCCACTCTCATCCTCCCTCACTCTCCCCCTAGTCTCCCTCACTCTCTCCCGCGATGGCCGAGCGCGATCCTCGCCGCCGTTCACCGTAGACGTCACCAGAGCCACCCCCTCGCCCCTCCGACAAGCCCAATAGCTCCGCCTCGTCGCCCTGGACCTCTCCGCTGACCCACGCGGCTCCAAACGCCTCCGAACGCCGTATTCGCCCTCGTCTTCAACCTCGGGCACCTGAGCCACCTCCGGTCGATTCGCCGCTGCCAGGACCTCCCCGAGCTTGCTGACCCCCTCTCCGACCCCGCTGTGAGCTCCTCTTCCTTTTCCCCTTGCTCCCGTGCTCGTTTGGCCTCTGTAGTCGCCACTTCCACCGCACCCGAAAGCTCCCCGCTGCCGGCCATGGCGCCGTCGTGGCTAGAGCCACAGTGGCTCGAAGCCAAGCTCACCGTTGTGCTCAGCGCAGCACCAGGAGCCCGTAGCCACCACCAGCTCATTCTCCCGTGCACCGTAGCGTCGAACCCAACCCCGTCCGAACTCCGGCCGCCGCCACGAGCTCGATTCCGGCAAGCTCGCTCCACCCTAGCTCCTCCCACTTGCCCCACTAGATGCGCGCGAGCCCCAGCTACGCGTAGGACCAAACCGCGGCCGATTTGGTCACCGAAGGACCAAATCCGAAGCTCTCCGCTGTCTCGGCCTCGCCGGCGACTCAACGCCGGCGGGATTAGCCCCGCTGACCAGGGGTTTGACCCCAGGTTGACTCCCCTGAGTCAATGACAAGTGGGCCCCCCCTCTACTAACTAAATCAAATTAGTTTTAACTAAAAATAATTAGTTTAATTAACTACTGACACGCGGGACCCACCAGTCAGGTTTGACCTGGACGTCCCCGTTGACCACTGACGTCACCCTGACGTAATGCTGACGCAGTAATTAAATTACTGGAATTATTCTTATACAGGAAATTCCAGAAAATAGTCAAAACTTCTAAAAATCATAGAAAATCAACCATAGCTCCAAATGCAAAGATTTATATATGAAAAATGATCAGGAAAATTCAATCTATCCATCTGTAATGGTTTCATGCATGACAAAACAAGTTTACCTTGATGTTTAAGCAGAATAAGGTAATGCACTATTAAGGCCATGTTTAATGAGCTAATATTTGAATCTTTGATTCAAATGAGTTCATCCCCTTCTGTTTTAGCTTGCATTAGGCCAAAACACTTTCATCTTGCCATGTCATAGCATGCATCATATTGTTGCATATTGCCATGTGTTGATTATGTTCAGTGTGTCTTTCGTGGTAGGTTCTGCCTCCGAGGATAACCCCGAGTATCCGTCTGAAGGGCGGTACCATACTACCTCTACAACAGGCAAGCAACCCATTGATCATTCCGATACAAACCCATGTTCTCACTTCTGCTCTTGTTTACTGCATTAAGACAACGCGATTCAAACTGCTGTGTGCTACGGTAGTTGAACCCTTATCCTCTGCATGACCTGTCATTGCCACAGTAACTAGATGAAACCCACTAGCATGTGTAGGAGTTGATTGAGCCATGTGTGTGATTCCTACCTTGCTATGCCTGCTATGCTTAGAGTTGTGTCAGGTCTGGTTCATCTGGGTGATGGGCTAGAGTGAAATGCTTATGTCGGTAATATGAGGGATGTGTTGAACATGTTTTGGTAAAGGTATCGATGAGAGGCCATGTAGGAGCACATGGTGGGTTGTTTCATTGAGGGCGTCCCTAAGAACTTAGATCTGTATGTGTGATTTAAGATTCAGCTACTACCATGCATTGGGATCCTTAATTGACCCTCTCGGCTTCTTAATCACCCTAGTACTCTGTCCAGGAGTTGCAAATAGTTTCTGGTGTTTGTAGGTTATGTGTTGGTGGCTGTGCGTAGCGCTCACCCTAGGGGTGGGCTATGTTGCGGTAGATACACCGTGGCCGGGTATGCCGGGCGCCCGTTTGGAATCTCGGGACCCTGTTCACATCGTTCGGGGCCGTATGTGGAAACCTCGGCCGGACTCCCTGCGGATGGAACCTGGATAGGTGATAAACCTGGACTAGAGACTTTAGTGTTTAGGTAGGCCGTGGACAACAACCTCGCTGGGCTTCCGCTTTAAGGTTGCCGAGTACATGTCGTGTAAACGGCGGTAAGTGGTGAAAGCGTGTATGAAGAAGTACACCCCTGCAGGGTATAAAACTATTCGAATAGCCGCGTCCGCGGTAAAGGACTACTTGGTTGCCTGTACAGTTCATAGACAAGTTAATGGATACTACTAAAAGACTCAAGATAAGTGTGAGTACTGAGGATGGCCCTCTCGTAGGATGACGAGGGAGGATTCCCGGTGGAGTATTGTGTTGGTGAGTAGTGGACTCGTGTGTGAAAATTATTTTACTAGTGAAGTTCCATAGGATAGCTTAGCCAAGAGTCAAAGCTGGCTTGCTGCAATAACCCCACCACCTTCTTGAGAATAAGCATGTATAGTAGGTTCTGTTGTAAGACTTGCTGAGTACCCTTGTACTCATGTTTGCTTAATTACTGTTTTCAGACGACAACACCACCCCCTCCAATGGGTTCTACGTAGACCTTGACGTCGACGAGTGACTAGCCACCCAGGTGGTGATCCTGGCCATGGAAGGCCCTATGTAGATAGACAGGCTTCGAGAAGCCTTCTTTCTTTCTAGAGTCTGTACTCAGACTAGTTGCTTCCGCATGTGCTTGTATGATTGTATGACTTGAGTGTCGGGTCATGTGACCCCTATCTGTATGAACATGTTATGTATGGCTCCCTGGAGCCTTTAAATAAAGTACTTGAGTTGTAGAGTTTTGTTGTGATGCCATGTTGTATGTACTCATATCGGGCATATTGTGTGTATGATTGAAATGCTTGGTATGAGTGGGATCCGACAATCTAGTTGTTTATCCTTGGCAGCCTTTCTTATGGGGAAATGTAGTCTAGTGTTCCTCGAGCCATAGTAGTCCGCTACAGCCCGGTTCACCGGAGTCCTGCTAGCCCAGCACTACTGTTCAGGACACTTGACTGGCCGGCATGTGTTTCACTTTGTTCCTATGTCTGTCCCTTCAGGGAAATGTCACGCGGTGATATCCGGAGTCCTGCCTAGCCTGCTACAGCCCGGGTTCCCCAGAGTCCTGTTAGCCCAGTGCTATAGCTCAGAATCACTCGCTGATGATCGACATGCTCGATGTGATTCATGTATGCCTGTCTCCATAGGTCTGTGCCGCTTTGGGTTCACGACTAGCCATGTTGGCCCGGGTTCTCTGTCATATGGATGCTAGCGACACTATCATATACGTGAGCCAAAAGGCGCAAACGGTCCCGGACCATGGTAAGGCGACACCCGTGGAATACCGTGTGTGAGGCCGCAAAGTGATATGAGGTGTTACCGGCTAGATCGATGTGACTTGGAATTGGGGTCCTGACAGCGTTGGCATCAGAGCCGGACTGCCTATAGGTTCGTTGAGCCAAACTGGTCGATGTCGAGTCTCGAAATGCTTTAGTTATATGTAGGGGAATTGATTGTGGGAGGGAACGTAAGGCTCTTTTACTCCTTTACCCTATGCCTCTGATCTGAGTCATTCTCTTCTCATTCAACATGGGTTAAGGACTAGGCTCTCTTCTTCTATCAGGTTCACGTGTTACTAATCCGTAGTAGCTTATAGGATTGTTGTTACAAGTCCCAGTTCAGTTTCTACTATTCTTAGTATGTTGCTAATTGGATCAGAACCTTGATATGATGTTGTTGAGTGGTATTGCGAACTGTTTTTTTTTAGTGGTATTGCGAACTGTTGTGGATGTCTCAAATCTTTTTCTGAGCATTTACAGCTGTTATGCTGTCCAATTTTTCCCTAGAAATTCTGATGTCTTTGCATTGTGGTTGTGCTTTCAGATGGCCAACCATGTTCAAAACCAAGTGGTTCGCCTGACCCGGTGCCTCGACGTGCCCGGTCATACTGCTATGTTAGTCCGAGTAATGATCGAGACGGGTTACCATTGGTATCCCGAATACACCGTCGAAGAGCAATTCCGAGACTTTAATCAAAGCCAATATTTCTGCACCGTCAGGATATTTCCTTCTTATCCTGGATCTACCGAGCCCCTTCACTGTTCCTATGGACTCGGAGTTACTGTTGAGATGGCTGTGCAGGATGCTGCCTATTCCATGATGACCATCATGCGAGTCCGGACTGGCCTGCTTCGGAACACCGACTTCCGTTACATGCCAGCTTCACTTCCGGGAGCGCAAGGGTATCTTCAGGCTATCTATGCTGACTCCACTCAGGAGGACTCATTAACTCGTACCACTGCCGAGATGCTCGAAGATAAGGACCGAGAGAATTAGGCCTTGAGGCTGGAGCTTTTCAATACCCGTACTGATCATTGGGCTACATTGACTCGGTTTGCACCTGCGGTGCAAGCTGGATGTATGGATACAAGGGATCTGTATCCTGTGAGATCTGCTTTGCCAGACATGGTGGATTGGTGTGATGTGGGAGGCATCACCCCACCCCGTGGTCCCCGCAGGCCAGTGTTTGTTGGTCCAAGACCTCATCCTAGCCCCTATGGTCCACAGGCTCCTCAGGACCGTCTGTTCCCGGATGGTCACATTGAACTTCCAGGCTATGGAGGTGACTTCTATGAGGACTACTACGGAGCTATCTGAGTTAGTAGTAGTATCACTAGTATTGTAATAGTTGTATCTCCACTGTCCTGCGTGACTTGTGGAATATGACTTGGCGTGTAATCAATTCCGGAGGTGTAGACAAATAATGTATAGGAGCTTGGAATGCCTCCAATGAGATGTAACGTCTTTCATTATAGTTGTACTGTAGCCTGGGCTTGTACTAAACTATGTATCATGTGTATGACCGTTGGTATATATATGGCAGTTTTATATTACCATGACATACAGATGAACATCTCTGCATTCTGTGTTATCCATTACATTCTACACTTCCTTGCTAAGTTTGAGCCGTCATTGTCTAAACCGTTGTCTTGTTTTCTCCTAGGATGGTCAACACCCGCAGCAACCCTGCTGCCTCGGAGCAGGGGGAAGCCAGTGCAGCTAGGGGTGAAAATCTGCCTCACCCGCCTTCTCTGGCCGAAGTGATGCTGGAGGCGGAAAGAAACAAGCGTGAGACTAACCGCCTGCTGGAGCGGATTGAGCAGAACACTACACGCCACCCACGAAATGACTTGGTGTCAATCAATGACTTTATCAAGCTGTACCCACCAAAGTTTAACCATTCCGTCGAGCCCCTCGATGCGGATGACTGGTTTCGCAGCATCACCCACAAGCTACGTTCTGCCAACGTAGCCGAAGCCGACAAGGTTACTTACGCTGCCTACCACCTCGAAGGCCCTGCTAGCCACTGGTGGAAGAATTTTGAAGCTATGCGCCCGGTCGGCCAAATTACTACTTGGGCTGAATTCAGTGAGGCTTTCCGTGAGCATCACATTCCGGAAGGTCTCATGGATCGCAAGAGGGAGGAGTTCTGCAACTTCACCCAAGGAAGACTGACTGTGGATGCTTATAGTCGTGAATTTGGGAATCTGGCACGTTATGCCCCTGAAGAGGTATCTACTGACGCTAAGAAGCAGGCAAGGTTCTGCAAGGGACTTAGCCCTGAGCTTTGCCGCGATCTTCGTCTGCACGAGTGCACCTCCTTTCACAAGTTGGTCAATAAAGCCATCAGTGCTGAGACAGGCCAGACTGATTATGACGCTTCACGCAAGCACTCCCGTGATCTTGGCTCTTCATCCGGCTCTGGAGCTCAGAAGCGCCGGGTGTGGATTCCAAGCACGGCACTGCCACCCAGGTTCATCCCGAGGCCATCCTTTGAGGCGCCTCGTCCCAACCAGAAATTTGCACCGCCCAAGCCCTATGGTGGCCCCGCTGCTAATGCTGCTCCACGCCCCAATGTGGTGACATGCTTTAAGTGTGGAGAGCCGGGTCACTATAGTCGAGAGTGTCCCCAGAACAACAACCCCACTCAAACTGGAAAGTCCGTTGGCCGTGGTAAGCCCGCGGGAAAAACATTCTATGCCAAGCCGGCCACCACTGCACGTGGCCATGTCAACTATGTTTCAGCCGAGGAGGCTCATGAGGATCCTAATGTCGTCCTTGGTACGCTCCTTGTTAACTGCCATCCGGCATCTGTTCTTTTCGATACTGGAGCATCTCATTCATTCATATCCGAGAACTATGCTCGATTGCATAACACGACATTCTGTGACATGCCCTCTACCATGGAAATTCAAACTCCTGGCTCTAGATGGCAAACTTCTAGAGTAAGCCATGGGAACGAAATTCTTGTCGATAGACTTGTCTTCCTTGCATCCTTAATAGCTCTCAAGTCCTCGGACATAAACATCATCTTGGGTATGGACTGGATGTCAGCTCATTATGCTAAGATTGATTGTGCCACTAGAACCGTTCAATTTACTCACCCATCGGGCAAGACAGCCAATGTCTTAACTCGAGTGGCCAAGCGCCAGCTTTACTCCTTAAATGCCAACCCCCTTCTAGACCTTGAGGATGTTCCGGTAGTCCGAGACTTTCCGGATGTCTTTCCAGAAGAACTGCCAGGTGTTCCACCTGACAGGGATGTTGAGTTTGTGATAGACCTTGTTCCAGGAACCGTTCCAATTTCTAGAAGACCCTACAAGATGGCACCCTTAGAACTAGCCGAGCTTAAGAACCAACTCGATGAGTCCTTGAAAAAGGGTTTCATCCGTCCTAGTTCCTCTCCTTGGGCTTGCCCCGCCCTCTTCGTCAAGAAGAAGGATGGAACGGATCGAATGGTTGTAGATTACCGACCTGTCAACTTGGTCACCATCAAGAACAAATACCCGCTTCCCAGGATCAACGATCTGTATGATCAGCTCGCTGGATCCTCAATCTTTTCCAAGATGGATTTGAGTTTGGGCTACCATCAAATCAAAATCAGAAACGGGGACATTCCCAAAACGGCCTTTGTTACTCGTTATGGCCAATACGAGTACACCGTTATGTCCTTCGGTTTAACCAATGCCCCAGCCACCTTCTCCCGGTTAATGAACTCGGTTTTCATGGAGTATTTGGATAAATTCGTCGTAGTATACCTCGATGACATACTCATCTACTCCAAGAACGAAGAGGAACATGCCGAACATCTAAGGCTGGTATTGATGAAACTTCGAGAGCATCGCCTTTATGCCAAATTCTCCAAGTGTGAATTTTGGTTGCCAAAAGTGACCTATCTACGCCATGTAATCTCTGGTAAGGGTATTGCTGTCAATCCCGAGCGAGTTCAAGCCGTCCTTGATTGGACTCCACCTGAGACGGTTAAGCAAGTTCGGAGCTTCCTTGGCTTAGCGAGCTGTTGCCGCCGCTTCGTCGAGAATTTCTCCAAGGTTGCTAAACCTCTAACTGAACTGCTCAAGAAAGATAAAAAGTTCGAGTGGACTCTACAGTGCGAGTTTAGTTTTCAGGAACTGAAAAGATGCCTGACATCTGCTCCCGTACTGGTACCACCAGATTTCTCCAAGGACTTTATTATCTATTACGACGCCTCGCGACAAGGACTAGGTTGCATACTCATGCAAGATCGTCAGGTAATTGCCTATGCTTCACGGCAATTACACCCACATGAGGAAAATTATCCCACACATGATCTAGAGCTTGCAGCTGTAGTCCATGCACTCAAAACTTGGCAACATTACCTCCTCGGTAATCGTTGCGAGATCTTCACCGACCACCAAAGTTTGAAATATATCTTCACCCAACCAGATTTGAATCTCAGGCAAAGACGTTGGGTCGAGTTGATCTCGGATTACGACTTAGGAATAAATTACACCCCGGGCAAAGCCAATGTCATGGCTGATGCACTAAGTCATAAATCCTATTGTAACAACCTGATGTTACAACAAAGTCAACCACTTCTCCACGAGGAATTTCGTAAGCTTAATCTTCACATTGTTCCTCGAGGTTTTCTATCCACCCTGGTAGCGAAACCTAACCTTATGGATCAAATCATAACCGCCCAGCGGTATGATAAGGGCATATCCCGAATTAAGGAAAACATTGCTAGCGGAGTTGCTAAATGTTTTTCCATGGATAAGCGGGGTGCTGTCTTCTTCGAGAACCGTTTGGTGGTTCCCAAGAAACAACATCTACGCCAGTTGATCCTTAAGGAAGCTCATGAATCCCCTCTCACCATTCATCCCAGTAGTACAAAAATGTATCAAGACCTATGCCAGAGGTTTTGGTGGACTAGGATGAAAAGAGAAATCGCTCAATACATTGCTAGCTGCGATGTCTGTCGTCGTGTTAAAGCAGAGCACCAACAGCCTGCTGGCACCCTTCAACCTTTGGCTATTCCCGAGTGGAAATGGGATAAAATCAGTATGGATTTCATCACTGGGTTTCCCAGGACCAAGAGAGGGAATAATGCCATCTTCGTCGTGATCGACCGTCTTTCCAAAGTAGCCCATTTCCTACCTGTTCGTGAGAGTATCACCGCTAGCCAGCTAGCCGATTTATACGTCTCCCGAATAGTGTCTCTTCATGGTGTTCCATTGGAAATTAACTCAGACCGTGGGAGTCTCTTCACCTCTCGATTTTGGGAAAGTTTCCAAAATGCTATGGGAACTCGTCTCTCTTTTATTACCGCCTTCCATCCTCAATCAAGTGGTCAAGTAGAGCGAGTCAATCAAATTCTGGAAGATATGCTCCGAGCTTCTGTCATCTCGTTCAGAATGAGTTGGGAGAAATGCCTTCCATTCGCGGAGTTTGCTTATAACAATAGTTATCAAGCTAGCTTAGGCAAGGCTCCTTTCAAAGTTCTCTATGGACGAAAATGTCGAACGCCTCTTAACTGGTCAGAAACCGGGGAAAGACAACTCTTTGGCCCGGATATGATTCAGGAAGCAGAAGAGCAGGTTCGCGTTATTCGTGAGAAATTGAAAACAGCCCAATCTCGTCAAAAGAGTCAATATGATCGTAAACATAAGCTTATGACCTATGAAGTCGACGAGAAGGCTTACCTTCGGGTTACTCCGTTAAAGGGAACCCATCATTTCGGTATCAAAGGCAAATTGGCCCCTCGTTACATTGGACCCTTTCGCATTCTTGCCAAACGAGGAGAAGTTGCCTACCAATTGGAACTACCTTTGCATCTATCCAGAGTTCATGATGTCTTCCACGTTTCTCAACTCAGGCGTTGCTTCGCGGATCCTATCCGTGGAGTGGACCACGAAACGCTTGATCTACAAGATAACCTCTCATATCGGGAATATCCCATTCGTATCCTTGATCAAGCCGAGCGTACCACTCGACATCGTAATATCAAGTTTCTTAAGGTTCAATGGTCACACCATTCCGAGAAAGAAGCCACTTGGGAAAGGGAGGATCGTCTTCGACTCGAGTACCCCACCTTCTTCCCGGAGGATCCTAAATCTCGGGACGAGATTCTTTTGAGTGGGGGTGAGTTGTCACACCCTAGATAGTTCAAGCATTAGAGTGTGCATCATGTTTAAATTCCTCTTAAATTTGAAATGGGGAAGGCAGAAACCCCCAACACCCCTTGGAAACAACTAGGGTTTACCAAAATTATTTTCAATGAACCTGAAATGCCCTTCTAAAAAGTTCACCCTCTTTGTCTTGGGTTAGAACCTCTGGCAAAATTGGTGCACAATTTTCTAGGTCAACAAAAGGTCATTGAATTAAATCATAAGTATTTGAATTTGGGCATTTAAATGCTATACAATAATTTAAATGCTCAAATAATTCTGGAAATAAATGTTTGCTGTTGGAAATATTCTAAACAGAGCCCACAATTATTTTCAGGATTTTTGGAAACGTTTTAGTATTTTTAATAAAGCCCAACAGTTGCAGTTTAATAGAAAAAGAAAACAAATCAAAAAAGAGAGAGAGAGGGAAGCCACCTGGGCCTTACCTGTGCTGGCCCAGTCCACCTGGCTCGGCCTAGCTGACTGGCCTTGCCAATCATCGTCGTCCTCCCGCCAGAAGGACGAGGAGCGCGTGGCCGGCGCCCGCGGCCACACGCCGGCCAGCTCCTGCTTCTGCCGACGCCCTGGAGATGTCCAGGGATGCCACGCCGACCCCCACGTCCCCCTCTCATCCTCCCTCACTCTCCCCCTCGTCTCCCTCACTCTCTCCCGCGATGGCCAAGCGTGATCCTCGTCGCCGTTCGCCGTAGACATCACCAGAGCCACCCCCTCGCCCCTCCGACAAGCCCAATAGCTCTGCCTCGTCGCCCTGGACCTCTCCGCTGACTCACGCGGCTCCAAACGCCACCGAACACCGTCTTCGCCCTCGTCTTCAATCTAGGGCACCCGAGCCGTCTTCGGTCGATTCGCCGCCGCCAGGACCTCCTCGAGCTCACTGACCCCCGTTGTGAGCTCCTCTTTCTTTTCCCCTAGATCCCGTGCTCGTTTGGCCTCTATAGTCGCCACTTCCACCGCACCCGAAAGCTCCCCGCCACCGGCTATGGCGCCGTCGTGGCTAGAGCCACAGTGGCTCGAAGCCAAGCTCACCGTTGTGCTCAGCGCAGCACCAGGAGCCCGTATCCACCACCAGCTCCTTCTCCCGTGCACCGTAGCATCGAACCCAACCCCGTCTGAACTCTGGCCGCCGCCACGAGCTCGATTCCGCCGAGCTCGCTCCACCCCAGCTCCTCCCACTTGCCCCACTAGATGCGCGCGAGCCCCAGCTACGCGTAGGACCAAACCGCGGCCGATTTGGTCACCGGAGGACCAAATCCGAAGCTCTCCACCGTCTCGGCCTCGCCGGCGACTCAACGCCGGCGGGATTAGCCCTGCTGACCAGGGGTTTGACCCCAGGTTGACTCCCCTGAGTCAATGACAAGTGGGCCCCCCTCTGCTAACTAAATCAAATTAGTTTTAACTAAAAATAATTAGTTTAATTAACTACTGACACGCGGGACCCACCAGTCAGGTTTGACCTGGACGTCCCCGTTGACCACTGACGTCACCCTGACGTAATGCTAACGCAGTAATTAAATTACTGGAATTATTCTTATACAGGAAATTCCAGAAAATAGTCAAAACTTCTAAAAATCATAGAAAATCAACCATAGCTCCAAATGCAAAGATTTATATATGAAAAATGATCAGAAAAATTCAAACTATCCATCTGTAATGGTTTCATGCATGACAAAACAAGTTTACCTTGCTGTTTAAGCAGAATAAGGTAATGCACTACTAAGGCCATGTTTAATGAGCTAATATTTGAATCTTTGATTCAAATGAGTTCATCCCCTTCTGTTTTAGCTTGCATTAGGCCAAAACACTTTCATCTTGCCATGTCATAGCATGCATCATATTGTTGCATATTACCATGTGTTGATTATGTTCAGTGTGTTTTTCGTGGTAGGTTCTGCCTCCGAGGATAACCCCGAGTATCCGTCTGAAGGGCGGTACCATACTACCTCTACAACAGGCAAGCAACCCATTGATCATTCCGATACAAACCCATGTTCTCACTTCTGCTCTTGTTTACTGCATTAAGACAACGCGATTCAAACTGCTGTGTGCTATGGTAGTTGAACCCTTATCCTCTGCATGACCTGTCATTGCCGCAGTAACTAGATGAAACCCACTAGCATGTGTAGGAGTTGATTGAGCCATGTGTGTGATTCCTACCTTGCTATGCCTGCTATGCTTAGAGTTGTGTCAGGTCTGGTTCATCTGGGTGATGGGCTAGAGTGAAATGCTTATGTCGGTAATATGAGGGATGTGTTGAACATGTTTTGGTAAAGGTATCTATGAGAGGCCATGTAGGAGCACATGGTGGGTTGTTTCATTGAGGGCGTCCCTAAGAACTTAGATCTGTATGTGTGATTTAAGATTCAGCTACTACCATGCATTGGGATCCTTAATTGACCCTCTCGGCTTCTTAATCACCCTAGTACTCTGTCCAGGAGTTGCAAATAGTTTCTGGTGTTTGTAGGTTATGTGTTGGCGGCCGTGCGTAGCGCTGACCCTAGGGGTGGGCTATGTTGCGGTAGATCACCGTGGCCGGGTATGCCGGGCGCCCATTTGGCGTCTCGGGACCCTGTTCACATCGTTCGGCGCCGTATGTGGAAACCTCGGCCGGACACCCTGTGGATGGAACCTGGATAGGCGATAAACCTGGACTAGAGACTTAAGTGTTTAGGTAGGCCGTAGCCGACACCCTCGCTGGGCTTCCGCTTGAAGGTTGCCGAGTACATGTCGTGTAAACGGCGGTAAGTGGTGAAAGCGTGTATGAAGAAGTACACCCCTGCAGGGTATAAAACTATTCGAATAGCCGCGTCCGCGGTAAAGGACTACTTGGTTGCCTATACAGTTCATAGACAAGTTAATGGATACTACTAAAAGACTCAAGATAAGTGTGAGTACCGAGGATGGCCCTCTCGTAGGATGACGAGGGAGGATTCCTGGTGGAGTATTGTGTTGGTGAGTAGTGGACTCGTGTGTGAAAACTATTTTACTAGTGAAGTTCCGTAGGATAGCTTAGCCAAGAGTCAAAGCTGGCTTGCTGCAATAACCCCACCACCTTCTTGAGAATAAGCATGTATAGTAGGTTCTGTTGTAAGACTTGCTGAGTACCCTTGTACTCATGTTTGCTTAATTATTGTTTTCAGACGACAAGACCACCCCCTCCGATGGGTTCTACATAGACCTTGACGTCGATGAGTGATTAGCCACCCAGGTGGTGATCCTGGCCATGGAGGGCCCTATGTAGATAGACAGGCTTCGAGAAGCCTTCTTTCTTTCTAGAGTCTGTACTCAGACTAGTTGCTTCCGCATGTGCTTGTATGATTGTATGACTTGAGTGTCGAGTCATGTGACCCCTATCTGTATGAACATGTTATGTATGGCTCCCTGGAGCCTTTAAATAAAGTACTTGAGTTGTAGAGTTTTGTTGTGATGCCATGTTGTATGTACTCATATCGGGCATATTGTGTGTATGATTGAAATGCTTGGTATGAGTGGGATCCGACAATCTAGTTGTTTATCCTTGGCAACCTTTCTTATGGGGAAATGTAGTCTAGTGTTCCTCGAGCCATAGTAGTCTGCTACAGCCCGGTTCACCGGAGTCCTGCTAGCCCAGCACTACTATTCAGGACACTTGACTGGCCGACATGTGTTTCACTTCGTTCCTATGTCTGTCCCTTCGGGGAAATGTCACGCGGTGATTTTCGGAGTCCTGCCTAGCCTGCTACAGCCCGGGTTCCCTGGAGTCCTGTTAGCCCAGTGCTACAGCCCGGAATCACTCCCTAATGACCGACATGCTTGATGTGATTCATGTATGCCTGTCTCCATAGGTCTGTGCCGCTTTGGGTTCACGACTAGCCATGTCGGCCCGGGTTCTCTGTCATATGGATGCTAGCGACACTATCATATACGTGAGCCAAAAGGCGCAAACGGTCCCGGGCCATGGTAAGGCGACACCCGTGGAATACCGTGCGTGAGGCCGCAAAGTGATATGAGGTGTTACCGACTAGATCGATGTGACTTGGAATCGGGGTCCTGACAGACACACTCATAACCATGGAGGCCATTCTCACAATGGAGGAAGTTCACACAACCACAGTGGCCCTAAGAATGGAAATGGGAATGGACGAAACAACAGTCAGAACCGTTCCAACCCCGCTACACCCGCCAAGAAGGATCTGAGTCACATTACTTGTTTCAAGTGCGGGAAGACTGGACACTACACCACCGAGTGTCCTGAAGCAAAGAATGGAAATGGCAATGGAAGCCCAGGAAAGAAGACAAATCCCTTCACCAGAGGTCAGGTGAACCACATCAACATGGAGGAAGTAGAAGAGCAGCCTGCCGCAGTTATTGGTAAGTTCTTGATTAAGTCATTTACAACCCTTGTTCTTTTTGACAATGGTGCATCACATTCATACATATCAAGGGGATTTGTGTACAAGTTTGAATTGCCAACCTTAGCCCTTAGGCCACCCATGTTAGTGAGCTCACCAGGAGCGGAATATATGCCTAGCCGATGGTGTGTTCGGTTGCCATTGACCATTGGTAAGCATGTTTTCCCGTCAGACCTCATTATTTGGAATCACAAGGATTGGATATAATACTAGGCATGGATTGGCTCTCTAAGTATGGATGAAACATTGATTGTGCTAGTAAGTTAATTCTCCTCACCACCCTAGAAGGTAAACGAATCAAGTATGTGTCCAAGAGGAAGTGTGCCAAGGAGGACCCAAGTAAATTCACTCTCAGAAGTTGTCCAAGAGGAAGTGCCAGTTGTGAAGGATTATCCAGATGTATTCCTAGAGGAATTACTAGGCATGCCACCAGACCGAGACATAGAGTTTTTGATCGATCTTTTGCCAGGCACCGGACCAATATCCAAGAGACCGTATCAGATGCCCACAAATGATCTTGAGGAGATTAAGAAGCAGATTAAGGAATTATTGGAGAAAGGTTATATTCGACCAAGTTCATCACCTTGGGGAGCCCCGGTGCTCTTAGTTGAGAAGAAGGATGGATCCTTGAGAATGGTTATTGATTATCGTGCATTGAATGAGGTGACGATCAAGAACAAATACCCACTACCGATGATCAATGATTTGTTTAACCAGCTGTAGGGAGCTAAAGTATTCTCCAAGATCGATCTTCGATCAGGATATCACCAGCTGAAGATCCGAGAACATGATATACCCAAGATGGCTTTTACCAAAAGGTATGGGCTATATGAGTACACGGTCATGTCTTTTGGTTTGACTAATGCTCCTGCCTACTTTATGAGAATGATGAATAAGGTGTTCATGGAGTTCTTGGACAAGTTTGTTGTGGTGTTCATTGATGATATATTGGTGTACTCGAAGAATGAAGAAGAACACAAGGAACATTTGCGCTTGGTTCTTGAGAAGCTCAGGGAACATCAGTTATATGCCAAGTTCAGCAAATGTGAGTTTTGGTTGAAGGAAGTCGGATTTTTAGGACATGTTATATCTGGAGAAGGTATAGCAGTGGACCCTTCAAAGCTTCAGTCTGTCACCGAGTGGTTGGCACCCACCTCAGTTGGAGAGATACGCAGTTTCCTTGGACTCGCAAGATATTATCAGAGATTCATTGAATTTTTTCCAAGATTGCGAAGCCCATGACGGAGTTATTGCAGAAGGACACCAAGTTCAAATGGACCGAGGAGTGTGAGGCCAGTTTTCAGGAGTTGAAGAAATGTTTGGTTACAGCCCCAATGCTAATTCTCCCGAATATACGCAAGGATTTCTAAGTATATTGCGATGCTTCTCGTCAGGGACTTGGATGCGTTCTTATGCAAGAAGGAAGAGTTGTTTCATATGCCTCACGACAGCTTCGACCTCACGAGTTGAATTATGCCACACATGATTTGGAGTTAGCAGCCGTAGTGCATGCGCTCAAGACCTGGAGACATTTTCTTATTGGAAGTCGTTGTGATGTTTACATGGATCATAAGAGTTTGAAGTACATCTTCACACAGAAGGAGTTGAACCTCAGGCAGAGGAGATGGTTGGAGCTCATAAATGATTATGACATGAAACTGCATTATCATCCAGGAAAGGCCAATGTTGTAGCCAACGCGTTGAGCCGCAAGAGTTATGTTAATACCCTCATAACCGGAGGATTACCTCAGGAGTTAGCGGACGATCTCAGAGAACTTCGAATGGAGATAGTTCCGAGAGGTTTTGTTGCAGCATTGGAAGTGCAGTCCATGTTGTTGGGAAAGATTAGAGAAGCTCATAAGACTGATAAGGATATTGCGGAAAATATGATTAAAGGAAAGGCCAAAGGTTTTCGTGAGGATGAACATGAGACTTTATGGTTTGAGGATCGTATCTATGTGCCCAATGACCCAGAGATCAGGAAGTTAAATCTTCAGGAGGCTCATGATTCGCCATACTCGATTCACCTAGGCAACACCACGATGTATTTGGATTTGAAGGAACATTTCTGGTGGACAGGTACGAAGAAGGATATTGTCGTGTATGTAGTAGTATGTGATGTATGTCAGAGAGTTAAGGCAGAGCATCAGAAGCCAGCAGGATTACTTCAGCCTTTGCCGATACCCGAATGGAAGTGGGATAAACTTGGCATGGATTTCATCACCAGAGTACCCAGGACACGATCAGGATATGACTCCATCTCGGTAGTAGTTGATCGCTTGACCAAAGGGGCTCACTTTATCCCTGTGAAAACCACTTATACGAGCGCGAAGTTGGCCAAGATATATATGACCAGGATCGTATGTCTGCATGGAGTTCCGAGGACCATCATATCAGATAGGGAAAACACAGTTTACCTTGAAGTTTTGGAATCAGTTACACCAGACTTTGGGTACCAGGCTAGAGTTCAGTACAGCCTTTCATCCGCAAACATATGGACAAACCGAGAGAGTCAATTAGATTCTAGAGGACATGTTGAGAGCTTGTGTGCTAGATTATGGATCTAGTTGGGATGATAATTTGCCTTACGCAGATTTCTCGTACAACAACAGCTACCAAGCTAGTTCAAAGATGGCCCCTTTCAAAGCTTTGCATGGAAGGAGGTGCAGGACACCATTGATGTGGGATGAAGTTGGAGACAGACAATTGTTCAGGCCAGATTTAATCAGAGAATCTGAAGAGAAGGTCAAGTTGATTCGTGATAGACTCAAGGTAGCTCAGTCCAGACAGAAGAGTTATGCCGATACTAAACGCAAGGAGGTAGCATATGAAATCGGGGACAGAGCATATCTTCGTGTGTCACCACTTCGAGGAGTTAAACGATTTGGAGTCAAAGGAAAGTTAGCACCAAGATTTGTGGGACCACACCGAGTTTTGGAACGTATGGGTGAAGTTGCCTACAAGTTGGAGTTACCCGGAGGTTTGTCAGGAGTTCATGATGTGTTTCACGTTTCCCAGTTGAAGAAGTGCCATGCAGAGATGGCCGAGATTCCTCTGAGAAATACAGTGCCCTTGGAGCAATTCAGTTGGAGAGTGACCTAACTTACGAGGAGAAACCTGTCAAGATTCTCGAGTTCGCCAATCGAGTTACGCGCCGCAAAGTCATCAAGTTCTGTAAAGTTCAATGGAACCACCATACCGAGGAAGAAGCCACCTGGAGCGAGAAGAAGACCTCCGGAAAGACCACACACACCTTTTTGCTAGCCAACCCGAATCTCGAGGGCGAGATTCATCTTAAGGGGGGTAGGTTTGTAACATCCCAATTTTCAATTTGAATGTTAATCATTAGGTCATCATATGCATCCATTATTTGTGCATTTTGAATTTGTTTTATTTGTACTTTTGATCCTAGAAGCGTTAAGCAACTGAAGGACCAATCGAGAGAGTTGGAGATTTTCACAAAAATCCATTTTTGAATTTTCAAAACTAGTAAATTGGATCAAAGTGATTTTATTCGAAATTATTTTTCCAATTATTTCAATTTAAATAAATGAGAGAAGATAATATGACTTCTTTAAAATAGCTAGGAAATATTGGAAATTTAATTTTGAATAAAATTATATTTATTAGATTTCTAATTGAAATTTTATTCGGTTGAATTATATTAAATTAGGGAAAAAGTAGCATTTTTTAAAATTGCATTAAGTCCAGAAAAATGTTCACATTGTCCGAAATATTAGGAGGTGATAGCGAAAATTGTTTTTGGAATTTTAGGATTTTTATATTATTTTATTTGGATTTTTATTCGCAGCGTTATTTAAAAAAATCCTCTTGGACCGACTTGGCCGAAGCCCAGCCAGCCCAGCGCGCCACCGCCTTCCCCGCGCCGCGGCCAAGCCGGACTCCGCCGGAGTCTGCCGCCCCCACTACGGCGCGCTACCCCCTGCCCAAGTCGGAGCCCCCCGATCCCCTTTATAAGGCGCCGCCCCAGGCCCTCTCCCCTCAAGTCGCCGCCCCCACCTGCCACCTCGAGCAGCGCCGCGCCGCCGCCGCCTGCCGCTAGCCTCGCCGTCGCCCCGCACCGCCCCGCTACTGCCGCGCTGCCCCGCTGCTGTCTCGCCGTAGCCACCGCCGCCGTTGGTTTTCTCCGCCCGAATCGGTATAAACCAAACCGCCCGGCCCGTTTTTTTCGATTTTTCATTTAACCCGGTTTATTCTTTTGTTTAGTTTAGTTAACGAACGTTTGTTTGTTTAGATCTGTCAACGGACGTTTTCATTCGTTAGTCTCTGTTAGCGGACGTTCGTCCGATAGATTTTTCTTTTTCTGTTTATTTTTGGCCATGGACCTATTCATATTTTTTCATCACAACTTAGTCCCTGGTCTCTAAACCCTCACTACTTTTTGCCCGTTTATCCAAATCCAGTGAAACCAATGCCAAATTCTTTGTTACATTTCCCTCTGTTTAGATAATCAACTTGAACATGTTTTTGGAAGTTTAAAATTTGGTTTCAAACAGATTTGAATTTGAACTTCTTTTGATCGTAATTTGAGTTTCATATCTCTGATTCGATTGATTCTTTTTGCAAATCAAAGCTCTTCATTTGAACTTTCTGTTTAGATATTTTTATTTGGTTTTACCTCTGCATCTTATGCTGGAGTGCTTATGTATGCTATTGTTTGTTTATGCTAGTGTACCCGAAGTGCGAAGCTTGCTACTACGAATCTCTAGGGTTTTCCGATCGTCAGCAAGGCAAGTTACACTTTGATCATATCCCTTTATTACCCGGTTTTTATGCATTAGTTTCAACCCTCAAACCTTGAATGAGTAGAATTGTGAACATGTGGTTATGGTTAAGTAGTTGATGAGGTAGGAACCTATTATCCTTTTATCAACCCCGGGATTATACGTTTGTTCCACATTGCTTAGCCATGCTCGTAGAGGGATTGGTATGTGAGATTCATGCAAGTTGTGAGAGATTTTTAACTAAGGCAAACTTAAGGTGGCTACCTTAATGCACATCTGGGTGGATTGGTTGCGGGCACCTGGAGCAATCCAGTGTTGTCCTAGGATATCCTGGAGTACCCGTGTGATCATCCTATGGAATGCCACCCAGGCTTAAAGGGATCATATGATTATTCATGCTAGAAACTTCCGTGTGCAGACACAAGCCATGGGCTCTGGCATAGTTAAGTTGTGTGACCTCTTTCAGTGGTAGGCTAGCAGATGTAGGGGAAAGTAGGATGGCACTGTCTACCCAGAGTAAAGAGTTAATGCTTTAGAAAGACTATGTCTCGATCATCTGATCATGGATGTGGTCGAGTCTTGTGGGGAAAAGTGCGCAAACCTCTGCAGAGTGTATAAACTAATCATGGTTAGCCGTGTTCCCGGTTACGGACATCTTGAGTATCTGGTATTTGAATTATTGATGGATCTCGTCACTTTATATATAATGAATTTGTTGGGTTATTAATATTATTTTGGGACTAAGTTGGAGGAACCTTCTCAATAATGATATAAACTTGGTAGGTAAATAAAATATATTCCTTTGTTGTAGGGAAAAATTAGCTTTATGCAAATGTTAAACTTAGATCCTCCAGCAGCCAAATATGCATGTAGTGTTAGCCTTATTGCATCATTATTCTCTATAGTGTGATCTTGCCAGCATATTCCATGTGCTGACCTACGCGGCTGCAACGTGTCATGTTGCAGAATTTTCAGACGAAGAGTAAGGTGCGATAGGTCGTTGTCGTGCACTCAATTTTGCCGTGGAGTTGGATGGACTCAATTATCTTTGATGCTTCCGCAAGTTATTTAGATGGCCTTCAGCCATATTATTGTAATAAGTACTCTTTTTGAGACACTCGATGTAATAAGTGTGTGATTGAACTCTGTTATAAATCCTCAAGTACTATGTGTGTCAGCAATACCGACCCAGGGATGACATTTAAGCACAGAGACTACGGTCCATTGGGATCGGGTCGCTACACAGTGCCTCCGATTTCCCTGTCTTACACCATGCACTATACGACGATAACACTTTTAGCTTAGTAGCTATCATTGCACACCGCCTACACCTTAACAGATCCAAGGGTAAAATTCATGGCTGTATTTATGCGACTCATTTAGTGAGTCATTTTAACATTCAGATACGCCATCATGATTATCGCTTGCCCAAGGTTTACTTAGGTCGCCAGGCTATGGCACATCATCGCTACACAACCCGGTTTTTAGCAAAAATACCCGTGATATTATTCCGTTGCCTGCACCTGCTTTGTTTGATTCTATTGCCATGGATGGATACAGGATCATGCCAAATGATATCATCGCCTACTGGAACGGCCAGGCAGCAGCAGAGGAGGAACCACAGGTGTGGGATGCTCAGGTGCCCGCTCGCGAGCACTTCAACGTGGGACCTAACGGCTTCTTTGAGTGGTGATTACCAAGCTAGGCCAAAAGCCTAAGGTTGGGGGAGTCTGTATTTACACCGACATTACATTCATGATTACACATTTCATTGGAGTTGTCAGTGTACACACTTTTTCATTGTACTATCCATGCTGGATTTATTTTTCTCACTTTCTCCTTGTGTGTTTGAAAAACTTTGAGAAAACCCAGAAATGTTTCCTTCTTATTTTTGATTTTTCTTTCTAGTGTAGTTAGTTGTAGTATTAAAAATAAAACCCAAAAAGATTTCTCGATTCCTCTTTTGCTTGTTGGGAGCTGTCCTGTGTAAATAGTTTTTCTCGTTTTCTTTGTTTTTGTTTTTCTTTCATTAATTTGCTTCCTTCAAGAAAAACTAAAAGAAAAATTCCAAAAATATTCTAGTGTGTTTCTCTGAAATTCTTTTTCTTTTTATTAAGTCATACCAAGGAGAAGACCACGATGAAAATGTTGAGTGGCTCCCATACACATTATTGTTAATCTAGCGAAGAACCCAGATTACCTTGTCTCCTCCTTTTGAATAAAATTATTTATAGATTCCAGCTTAGTCCAGGGCACTCTTGCATTATTATTATTTCTTTCATATCATTCGGTCATGCAAGTGGAAGGCAATCATGATGATATTTGATGAACTAGCTGTGGCAGAGAGAAATGGGTATGAACTCAACTTGTTCTATTTTTGTAAATATATTTAACCTAGTATCCATGATTCAACCTATTATGATCAAACATGTTTGCAATGACAATTAGAGATTATAGTTTCTGATGCCATGCTTAGGTAGCTAGGAGTGGATAATTATTTATCTTGGATGTCAACATTGCGTTAAAATGATTGTGATGTAGTATGATGATATGGTATCCTCCTCCGAATGTTTGAGTGGCTTGACTTGGCACATGTTCATGCATGTAGTTGAATCAAAACCAACATAGCCTCTCTAATATTTATGTTCATATCCTACTCATGCTAGTATGCAATGTTACTTATGCATCATGCATGTTCATGACCGTTTTCACTCCCTAGCTGGCCGCTTCTCAATCTATTTGCTAGCCTTCACCTGTACTAAGCGGGATTACTGCTTGTGCATCAAAATCCTAAAACCCAAGTTATTCTAGATGAGTCCACCATACCTACCTATATGCGGTATTACCCTGCCGTTCTAAGTAAATTTGCATGTGCCACCTCTAAAAACTTCAAATAAATATCCTTTTTGTGTGCCTAGATTGTTCATAGAGTGACAAGAGGTAGTCAATATCTTCCATGCTAAGTAGGTTATTCTCATGATGAGTGTTTATTCACTCGTCCTTGCACGAGAGGGGCGGTAATAGGGATTCTTAGTCCCGAAATCAAATTGCAAATGATTAAACAAAACTCCCCCAAGACTGATGTTGGTATGGACGGTACCCGTGGATTCAGATCAGCTATGGAGTGTGCTTGTTGGTGGAGGGGGAGTAAACCTTTACTTTTAATCGCTTGGGAATTGCCACTAATGTGTTTAGCATGGAAGATACCGATGACTAATGGTCGCGAATTAAACAAGAATGGTGCATTTCTAAAAATTACATTTACCTCTGTTTTAAAATTTGAGTTCTGGCACCGCTGCAAATCACTGCTTCCCTCTGCGAAGGGACTCTCTATTTACTTTTATGTTGTGTCATCACCTTCTCAAATAAGCGCCAGATCTGAGAGCACTATTGTCATCCTCATGCATTGTGTATAGATAATGTTGGGTGCGTCATGAATGGATCTTTTCTACCATGAATTACAATGTTAGGCACTTCTTGAACTTTGGAGGTGCTCTACATTTATGTTTTGCGGTCTCAGAAAGGGCTAGTGAGATACCACTATTGTCATATTATATCATGGTTGTTTTGAAAAAGTGTTGTCATTTGAGATATCTTATTATTGCTCGCTAGTTGATTATGCCATTGATATGAGTTAATATAATTTTGAAGAGTTATAGTCAACATGGTTAGTCATGATCTTTGCTGAAAACCTAGGTGCTGCTTAAGCTTATTTACGTAAACAAGAGCAAAAGAGTTCGTAAAAGTTTTTCTTTTTCGCTTTCAGTTTATCAACTGAATTGCTCGAGGACAAGCAAAGGTTTAAGCTTGGGGGAGTTGATACGTCTCCGCCGTATCTACTTTTCCTAATGCTTTTCCTCTTGTTTTGGACTCTAATTTGCATGATTTGAATGAAACTAACCCGGTCTGACGCTATTTTCAGCAGAACTACCATGGTGTTGTTTTTGTGCAGCAATAGAAGTTCTTGGAATGGCACGAAACTTTTTGGAGATTTTTATGGAATAAAAGAAAAATAATGGACCAAGAACCACCGGAGGGGGCCCCTGGGTGAGCACAAACCACCAGGGCACGCCCCCTCCTTACGTGCCCAGGTGGGTTGTGCCCACCCAGTGGCCCTGCAGACCCTGATTCCAACTCTATATAATCCTATTTTCGAAGAAAAAAACCAAGGAGAAAGAATTATTGCGTTTCACGAAACGGAGCCGCCGCCGCCTCCTGTTCTTCATCGGGAGGCCAGATTTGGAGTCCGTTTGGGGTGCCGGAGAGGGGGATCTTCGATCTTCGTCATCACCAACCTTTCTCCATCGCCAATTCCATGATGCTCCCCACTGGGAGTGAGTAATTCCTTCATAGGCCCGCTGGACGGTGAGGAGTTGGATGAGTTTAATCATGTAATCGAGTTAGTTTTGTTAGGGCTTGATCCCTAGTATCCATTATGTTCTGAGATTGATGTTGCTATGACTTTGCCATGCTTAATGCTTGTCACTTTGGGCCCGGGTGCCATGATTTCAGATCTGAACTGTTTATGTTATCACCATTATACCTATGTTCTAGATATGATCTTGCAAGTTATAGTCACCTATTACATGTTACGATCCGTAAACCCCGGAGTGATAGTAGTCGGGATACTTTCTGGTGATGACCGTAGTTTCAGGAGTTCATGTATTCACTCTGTACTAATGCTTTGTTCCGGTTCTCTATTAAAAGGATGCCTTAATATCCCTTAGTTTCCATATGGACCCCGCTGTCACGGGAGCGTAGGACAAAAGATGTCATGCAAGTTCTTTCCATAAGCACGTATGACAATTTACGAAATACATGGCTACATTATATTTATGAACTGGAGCTAGTGCCGTATCACCCTAGGTTATGACTTTTATATGATGAATATCATCCAACGAATTCACCGATCCAATGCCTACTAATTTCTCTTATATTGTTCTTGGTAAGTCACTACTCCTGCTGTTACCGTTACACTTGCTACAAAATCATTGCTATCACTGTTACTGTTACTATTGCTATTGCTACTACTGTCAAAACTATCATATTACTTTGCTACTAATCACTTTGTGGAAGATAATTAATCTCCAAGTGTGGTTGAATTGACAACTCAGCTGCTAATACATGCAAATATTCTTTGGCTCCCCTTGTGTTGAATCAATAATTTTGGGTTGAATACTCTACCCTCGAAAACTGTTGCAATCCCCTATACTTGTGGGTTATCAAGACCTTTTTTTGGCGCCGTTGTCGGGGAGCATAGGTATATTTGTTGAGTCACTTGGGATTATTATCAATTTATCACTATGAAGAATCTAAAGGGTACCAAGACTAAGATATTTCGCTCTAAGACGAGGGGAGGTAAGGAACTGCCATCTAGCTCTGCACTTGATTCACCTTCTATTTTAAGTAAACTTGCAACACCACCACATGCTATTAATTCTGATATGTTGATACGTCCATTTTGCATCATGCTTTTATATCGATATTTATTGCATTATGGGTTGTTATTACACATTATGTCACAATACTTATGCCTATTCTCTCTTATTTTACAAGGTTTACATGAAGAGGGAGAATGCCGACAACTGGGATTCTGGCTGGAAAAGGAGCAAATATTGGAGACCTATTCTGCATATCTCCAAAAGTCCTGAAACTCCACGGGAGCACTTTTCATAATATATTAAAAATACTGAGCGCAAGAAGTACCAGAGGGGGGCCACACCCTGGCCACGAGGGTGGGGGGGCACCCTACCCCCTAGGCACGCCCCTGCCTTGTGGGCCCCCTGGTGGCCCTCCGATGCCCATCTTCTGCTATATGGAGTCTTTCGTTGAGGAAAAAATCATAATCAAGCTTTCGGGACGAGACTCCGCCGCCACGAGGCGGAACCTTGGCGGAACCAATCTAGGGCTCTGGCGTTGCTGTTCTGCCAGGGAAACTTCCCTCTGGGAGGGGGAAATCATCACCAACGATCCTCTTATCGGGAGGGGGTCAATATCCATCAACATCTTCACCAGCACCATCTCATCTCAAACCCTAGTTCATCTCTTGTATCCAAACCTCATATTGGTACCTGTGGGTTGCTAGTACTGTTGATTACTCCTTGTAGTTGATGCTAGTTGGTTTACTTGGTGGAATATCATATGTTCAGATCCATTATGCATATTAATACCCCTCTAATTATGAACATGAATATGCTTTATGAGTAGTTACGTTTGTTCCTGAGGACATGGGAGAAGTCCTGCTATTAGTAGTCCTGTGAATTTGGTATTCGTTCGATATTTTGATGAGATGTATGCTGTCATCCCTCTAGTGGTATCATGTGAACATCGACTACATGACACTTCACCATTGTTTGGGCCTAGAGGGAGGCATTGGGAAGTAATAAGTAGATGATGGGTTGCTAGAGTGACAGAAGCTTAAACCCTAGTTTATGCGTTGCTTCATAAGGGGCTGATTTGGATCCATATGTTTCATGGTATGGTTAGGTTTACCTTAATACTTTTGTTGTAGTTGCGGATGCTTGCAATAGGAGTTAATCATAAGTGGGATGCTTGTCCAAGTAAGGACAGTACCCAAGCACCGGTCCACCCACATATCAGATTATCAAAGTACCGAACGCGAATCATATGATCGTGATGAAAACTAGCTTGACGATAATTCCCATGTGTCCTCGGGAGCGCTTTACATCATATAAGAGTTTGTCCAGGCTTGTCCTTTGCTACTGATACGTCTCCGTCGTATCTACTTTTCCAAACACTTTTGCCCTTGTTTTGGACTCTAAATAGCATGATTTGAATGAAACTAACCCGGACTGACACTGTTTTCAGCAGAATTACCATGGTGTTATTTATGTGGAGAAACAAAAGTTCTCGGAATGACCTGAAAGTTCACGGAGTAACTTTTTGGAAAATATAAAAAATACCTGCAAAAGATGAAGGCCAGGGGGCCCACCACCTGTCCACGAGGGTGGGGGGTGCGCCTGCCCCCCTAGGGCGCGCCCCCTACCTTGTGGGCCCCTTGGAGCTCCTCCGACTCCAACTCCAAGTCTATATATTGCGTTTCGGGGAGAAAAAATCAGGGAGAAGAATTCATTGCGTTTTACGATACGGAGCCGCTGCCAAGCCCTAAAACCTCTCGGGAGGGCTGATCTGGAGTCCGTTCGAGGCTCCAGAGAGGGGAATCCGTCGCCATCGTCATCATCAACCATCCTCCATCACCAATTTCATGATGCTCACCGCCGTGCGTGAGTAATTCCATTGTAGGCTTGCTGGACGGTGATGGGTTGGATGGGATCTATCATGTAATCGAGTTAGTTTTGTTAAGGTTTGATCCCTAGTATCCACTATGTTCTATTGATGTTTCTATGACTTCGCTATGCTTAATGCTTGTCACTAGGGCCCTGATGTCTACTACACAACCTTCTTCTTGTAGACATTGTTGGGCCTCCAAGTGCAGAGGTTTGTAGGACAGTAGCAAATTTCCCTCAAGTGGATGACCTAAGGTTTATCAATCCGTAGGAGGCGTAGGATGAAGATGGTCTCTCTCAAGCAACCCTGCAACCAAATAACAAAGAGTCTCTTGTGTCCCCAACACACCCAATAAAATGGTAAATTGTATAGGTGCACTAGTTCGGCGAAGAGATGGTAATACAAGTGCAATATGGATAGTAGATAATAGTTTTTGTAATTTGAAATAATAAAAACAGCAAGGTAGCAAGTGATAAAAGTGAGCGTAAACGGTATTGCAATGTGTGGAAACAAGGCCTAGGGTTCATACTTTCGCTAGTGTAAGTTCCCTCAACAATACTAACATAATTGGATCACATAACTATCCCTCAACATGCAACAAAGAGTCACTCCAAAGTCACTAATAGCATAGAATGAACAAAGAGATTATGGTAGGGTACAAAACCACCTCAAAGTTATTCTTTCCAATCAATCCGTTGGGCTATTCCTATAAGTGTCACAAACAGCCCTAGAGTTCATACTAGAATAACACCTTAAGATACAAATCAACCAAAACCCTAATGTCACCTAGATACTCCAATGTCACCTCAAGTATCCGTGGGTATGATTATACGATATGCATCACACAATCTCAGATTCATCTATTCAACCAACACATAGAACCTCAAAGAGTGCCCCAAAGTTCCTATCGGAGAATCACGACAAAAACGTGTGCCAACCCCTATGCATAGGTTCATGGGCGGAACCCGCAAGTTGATCACCAAAACATACATCAAGTGAATCACGTGATATCCCATTGTCACCACAGATATCCACGGCAAGACATACATCAAGTGTTCTCAAGTATTTAAAGACTCAATCCGATAAGATTACTTCAAAGGGGAAACTCGATTCATTACAAGAGAGAAGAGGGGGAGGAGAAACATAAGATCCAACTATAATAGCAAATTCGCGATACATCAAGATCGTGCCAAATCAAGAACACGAGACAGAGAGAGAGAGAGAGAGAGGGAGACAGAGAGAGAGAGAGATCAAACACATAGCTACTGGTACATACCCTCAGCCCCGAGGGAGAACTACTCCCTCCTCATCATGGAGAGCACCGGGATGATGAAGATGGCCACCGGAGAAGGATTGCCCCCTCCGGCAGGGTGCCGGAACGGGTCTAGATTGGTTTTCGGTGGCTACGGAGGCTTTTGGCGGCGGAACTCCCTATCTATGTTGCGTTCTGGAAGTTTTAGGTCACGTGGGTATATATGGGTGTAGGGAGGACGTCGGAGGAGCCACAAGGGTCCCACGAGATGGGGGGCGCGCCCTAGGGGGGGGGCACCCTCGTGAGCACCTCGTGTCTCTCCTGACGTGGGGTCCAAGTTCATTAGGTGTGTTTCCTTCCAAAACTAACTTCTCCAGTTGATTTCATTCCGTTTCGACTCCTTCTGATATTCCTTTTCTTCAAAACACTGAAATAGGCATAAAACATCAAATCTGGGCTGGGCCTCCGGTTAATAGGTTAGTCCCAAAAATAATATAAAAGTGGAAAATAAAGTCCAATATTGCCCAAAACAGTAGATAATATAGCATGGAGCAATCAAAAATTATAGATACGTTGGAGACGTATCAAGCATCCCCAAGCTTAATTCCTGCTCGTCCTCGAGTAGGTAAATGATAAAAAAGATAATTTTTGATGTGGAATGCTAGTTGGCATAATTTCAATGTAATTCTTCTTAATTGTGGCATGAATATTCAAATCCATAAGATTCAAGACAAAAGTTCATATTCACATAAGAATAATAATACTTCAAGCATATTAACAAAGCAATTATGTCTTCTCAAAATAACATGGCCAAAGAAAGTTATCCCTACAAAATCATATAGTCTGGCTATGCTCCATCTTCACCACACAACATATTTAAATCATGCACAACCCCGATGACAAGCCAAGCAATTGTTTCATACTTTTGATGTTCTCAAACTTTTTCAATCTTCACTCAATACATGAGCGTGAGCCATGGATATAGCACTATAGGTGGAATAGAATGGTTGTTGTGGAGAAGACAAAAAGTAGAAGATGGTCTCACATCAACTAGGCGTATCAACGGGCTATGGAGATGCCCATCAATAGATATCAATGTGAGTGAGTAGGGATTGCCATGCAACGGATGCACTAGAGCTATAAATGTATGAAAGCTCAACAAAAGAAACTAGTGGGTGTGCATCCAACTTGCTTGCTCACGGAGACCTAGGGCATTTTGAGGAATCCCATCATTGGAATATACAAGCCAAGTTCTATAATGAAAGATTCCCACTAGTATATGAAAGTGACAACATAGGAGACTCTCTATCATGAAGATCATGGTGCTACTTTGAAGCACAAGTGTGGTAAAAGGATAGTAGCATTGTCCCTTTTATTTTTTTATTTGGCCTTTTTTTATTTGGCCTTTCTCTTTTTTTATTTGGCCTTTCTTTTTTTTATTTGGCCTTTTTTTGGGACAATGCTCTATTGAATGATGATCATCACACTTCTATTTATTTACAAATCAATGATACAACTCGATACTAGAACAAAGTATGACTCTATATGAATGCCTCCGGCGGTGTACCGGGATGTGCGATGATGCATGAGTGACATGTATGAAAGAATTATGAACGGTGGCTTTGCCACAAATACAATGTCAACTACATGATCATGCTAAGCAATATGACAATGATGAAACGTGTCATAATAACGGAACGGTGGAAAGTTGCATGGAAATATATCTCGAAATGGCTATGGAAATGCCATGATAGGTAGGTATGGTGGCTGTTTTGAGGAAGGTATATGGTGGGTTTATGGTACCGGCGAAAGTTGCGCGGTACTAGAGAGGCTAGCAATGGTGGAAGGAAGGAAAGTGCATATAATCCATGGACTCAACATTAGTCATAAAGAACTCATATACTTATTGCAAAATTTTAGAAGTTATCAAAGCAAAGTATTACGCGCATGCTCCTAGGGGGATAGATTGGTAGGAAAAGACCATCGCTCATCCCCGACCGCCACTCATAAGGAAGACAATCAATAAACAAATCATGCTCCGACTTCGTTACATAAAGGTTCACCATACGTGCATGCTACGGGAATCACAAACTCTAACACAAGTATTTCTCAAATTCACAACTACTCAACTAGCATGACTCTAATATTACCATCCTCATATCTCAAAACAATCATCAAGTATCAAACTTCTCTTAGTATTCAACACACTCATAAGAGAATTTTATTATTCTTGAGTACCTAGCATATTAGGATTTTAAGCAAATTACCATGCTATTTAAGACTCTCAAAATAATCTAAGTGAAGCATGAGAGTTCATCTATTTCTTCAAAATAAAACTACGACCATGCTCTAAAAGGATATAAGTGAAGCACTAGAGCAAATGACAAACTACTCCGAAAGATATAACTGAAGATCAATGAGTAGTCGAATAATTATGCAACTATGTGAAGACTCTCTAACATTTAATAATTTCATATCTTGCTATTTTATTCAAACAGCAAGCAAAGCAAAATAAAATGACATTCTAAGAATAGCAAACATCATGTGAAGAAGCAAAAACTTAGGATCAACCGATACTAACCGATAGTTGTTGAAGAAGAAAGGTGGGATGCCAACCGGGGCATCCCCAAGCTTAGATGCTTGAGACTTCTTGAAATATTATCTTGGGATGCCTTGGGCATCCCCAAGCTTGTGCTTTTGTGTCTCATTAATTCCTCTCATATCACGGTCTCCCTAAATCTCAAAAGCTTCATCCACACAAAACTCAACAAGGACTCGTGAGATAAGTTAGTAGAAACCATTGCAAAAACCTTATCATACTCTACTTTAGAAAATCACTAAAATTATTATTCAACATTGCATACTAAATGCCTATTAATATTTAATAGTCCTATCCTCAAATAGAATCATTAAAGAAGCAAACATATGCAAACAATGCAAACATAACAGCAATCTGCCTAAACAGGACAGTCTGTAAAGAATGCAGCAACATCCATACTTTACTAACTCCAAAAATTATGAAAGAAAATTCCCACTGTAGTAAATTTATCAGAGCTTAATATGCAAAAGGTTTAAACATTTTATCACATTCTTACTTTTCTAGGGAATTTTTGCAACAGCGGTAAACTGTCTATTTTCTAACAGCAACATGTATACTTGTAACATAGACATAGTAAAGGCTATCAATGACACTTTTATTGAAATAAAAGATGAAAAACATTGCTCTAAATAACAGCAAGCAAATCCTAACAAAATAAATTGATGCTCCAAGCAAAACACATATCATGTGGTGAATAAAAATATAGCTCCAAGTAAAGTCACCGATGGACGAAGACGAAAGAGGGGATGCCTTCCGGGGCATCCCCAGGCTTAGGCTCTTGGCTATCCTTGAATATTACCTTGGGGTTCCTTGTGCATCCCCAATCTTAGGCTCTTTCCACTCCTTATTCCATAGTCCATCGAATCCTTACCCAAAACTTGAAAACTTCACAACACAAAACTTAAAGTAGAAAACTCGTGAGCTCCGTTAGTATAGAAAATAAATCACCACTTCAAGGTACTGTAATGAACTCATTCTTTATTTATATTGGTTTTAAACCTACTGTATTCCAATTTATCTATGGTTCATACCCTCCGATACTACTCATAGATTCATCAAAATAAGCAAACAACACATCGAAAACAGAATCTGTCAAAAACAGAACAATCTGTAGTAATCTGGATCAAACATATACTTATGTATACCCAAAAATTATAAAATAAATTGCTGGACCTGAGGAATTTATCTATTAATCATCTGCAAAAAGAATTAACTAAATATCACTCTCCAAATAAAAATGGCAGCAATTCTCGTGAGCGCTAAAGTTTCTATTTTTTACAGCATGATCAACAAGACTTTCCCCAAGTCTTCCCAAAGGTTCTACTTGGCACAAACACTAATTAAACACATAAAACCACATCTAAACAGAGGCTAGATGTATTATTTATTATTAAACAGGAACAAAAAGCAAGGTACTAAAATAAAATTGGGTTGCCTCCCAACAAGCGCTATCGTTTAATGCCCCTAGCTAGGCATGATGATTTCAATGATGCTCACATAAAAGATAAGAACTGAAACATAAAGAGAGCATCATGAAGAATATGACTAGCACATTTAAGTCTAACATACTTCCTATGCATAGGGATTTTGTGAGCAAACAACTTGTGGGAACAAGAATCAACTTGCATAGGAAGGTAAAACAAGCATAACTTCAAAACTTTAAGCACATAGGGAGGAAACTTGATATTATTGCAATTCCTACAAGCATATATTCCTCCCTCATAATAATTTTCAGTAGCATCATGAATGAATTCAACAATATAACCAGCACCTAAAGCATTCTTTTCATGATCTACAAGCATAGAAAATTTACTACTCTCCACACAAGCAAAATTCTTCTCATGGATAATAGTGGGAGCAAACTCAACAAAATAACTATCATGTGATTGAAAATTAAGATCAAGATGACAAGTTTCATGGTTATTTTTATTCTTTAAAGCATACATGTCATAACAATAATCATCATAGATAGGAGGCATGATTTCATCATAATAAATTTGCTCATCAAAACTTTGGGGACAAAAAATATCATCTTCATCAAGCATAACTTCCCCAAGCTTGTGGCTTTGCATATCATTAGCATCATGGATATTCAAGGAATTCATACTAACAACATTGCAATCATGCTCATCATTCAGATATTTAGTGCCAAACATTTTATAGATTTCTTCTTCTAGCACTTGAGCACAATTATCCTTTCCATCATACTCACGAAAGATATTAAAAAGATGAAGCGTATGAGACAAACTCAATTCCATTTTTTATAGTTTTCTTTTATAAACTAAACTAGTGATAAAACGAGAAACTAAAAGACTCGATTGCAAGATCTAAAGATATACCTTCAAGCACGCACCTCCCCGGAAACGGCGCTAGAAAAGAGCTTGATGTCTACTACAAAACCTTCTTCTTGTAGACGTTTTTGGGCCTCCAAGTGCAGCGGTTTGTAGGACAGTAGCAAATTTCCCTCAAGTGGATGACCTAAGGTTTATCAATTCGTAGGAGGCGTAGGATGAAGATGGTCTCTCTCAAGCAACCCTGCAGCCAAATAACAAAGAGTCTCTTGTGTCCCCAACACACCCAATACAATGGTAAGTTGTATAGGTGCACTAGTTCAGCGAAGAGATGGTGATACAAGTGCAATATGGATAGTAGATAATAGTTTTTGTAATCTGAAATAATAAAAACAGCAAGGTAGCAAGTGATAAAAGTGAGCGTAAACGGTATTGCAATGTGTGGAAACAAGGCCTAGGGTTCATACTTTCGCTAGTGTAAGTTCCCTCAACAATACTAACATAATTGGATCACATAACTATCCCTCAACATGCAACAAAGAGTCACTCCAAAGTCACTAATAGAAGAGAACGAATGAAGAGATTATGGTAGGGTACGAAACCACCTCAAAGTTATTCTTTCCAATCAATCCGTTGGGCTATTCCTATAAGTGTCACAAACAACCCTAGAGTTCGTACTAGAATAACACCTTAAGACACAAATCAACCAAAACCCTAATGTCACCTAGATACTCCAATGTCACCTCAAGTATCCGTGGGTATGATTATACGATATGCATCACACAATCTCAGATTCATCTATTCAACCAACACATAGAACCTCAAAGAGTGCCCCAAAGTTCCTATCGGAGAATCACGACGACAACATGTGCCAACCCCTATGCATAGGTTCATGGGCGGAACCCGCAAGTTGATCACCAAAACATACATCAAGTGAATCACGTGATATCCCATTGTCACCACATATATCCACGGCAAGACATACATCAAGTGTTCTCAAGTCTTTAAAGACTCAATCCGGTAAGTTTACTTCAAAGGGGAAACTCGATTCATTACAAGAGAGAAGAGGGGGAGGAGAAACATAAGATCCAACTATAATAGCAAAGCTCGCGATACATCAAGATTATGCCAAATCAAGAACACGAGAGAGAGAGAGAGAGAGATCAAACACATAGCTACTGGTACATAACCTCATCCCCGAGGGAGAACTACTCCCTCCTCGTCATGGAGAGCACCGGGATGATGAAGATGGCCACCGGAGCAGGATTGCCCCCTCCGGCAGGGTGCCGGAATAGGTCTAGATTGGTTTTTGGTGGCTACGAAGGCTTCTGGCAGCGGAACTCCCTATCTATGTTGCGTTCTGGAAGTTTTAGGTCACGTGGGTATATATGGGTGCAGGGAGGACGTCGGAGGAGCCACAAGGGTCCCACGAGACAGGGGATGCACCCTAGGGGGCGCCCCCTACCCTCGTGAGCACCTCGTGTCTCCCCTGACGTGGGGTCCAAGTTCATCAGGTGTGTTTCCTTCTAAAAATAACTTCTCCAGTTGATTTCGTTCCGTTTCGACTCTGTCTGATATTCCTTTTCTTCAAAGCACTGAAATAGGCATAAAACAACAAATCTGGGCTGGGCCTCCGGTTAATAGGTTAGTCCCAAAAATAATATAAAAGTGGAAAATAAAGCCCAATATTGCCCAAAATAGTAGATAATATAGCATGGAGCAATCACAAATTATAGATATGTTGGAGACGTATCAGGCCCGAGTGCCATGATTTCAGATCTGAACCTATTATGTTATCATCAATATATGAGAGTTCTGGATCCTATCTTGCAAGTCTATAGTCACCTATTATGTGTTATGATCCGCTAACCCTGAAGTGACAATAATCGGGATACTTACTGGTGATGACTGTAGTTTGAGGAGTTCATGTATTCACTATGTGTTAATGCTTTGTTTCGGTACTCTATTAAAAGGAGGCCTTAATATCCCTTAGTTTCCGCAAGGACCCCACTGCCACGGGAGGGTAGGACAAAAGATGTCATGCAAGTTCTTTTCCATAAGCACGTATGACTATATTCAGAATACATGCCTACATTACATCAATGTACTGGAGCTAGTTCTGTGTCACCCTAGGTTATGATTGTTACATGACGAACCACATCCGACATAATTCTCCATCACTGCTCAATTGCCTACGAGCTTTCCATATATTGTTCTTTGCTTATTTACTTTTCCGTTGCTATTGCTATCATCACTACAAAATACCAAAAACATTACTTTTACTACTGTTACCTTTTGCTACCGTTACCACTACTATCATATTACTTTGCTACTAAACACTTTGCTGCATATACTAAGTTTCCAGGTGTGGTTGAATTGACAACTCAGCTGCTAATACTTGAGAATATTCTTTGGCTCCCCTTGTGTCGAATCAATAAATTTGGGTTGAATACTCTACCCTCGAAAATTGTTGCGATCCCCTATACTTGTGGGTTATCAATATGCTCCACAACCCTCAACCACTTTCTCATATCCAAATTTGACCTACATCTAGATTAGTAAATGCGGCTTGTTTCTTTTGTCGCTTGTTTTTCGTTGCTTCGTTTGATTTGATTCTTTTTGCAAACCGGAGTTCTTAAGTTGAACTTTCTGGTTAGATCTTTTATTTGAGTTTTACCCATGCATTAGATGAGTACTTATTGTATGCTTGTTTGTTTGCGATAGAGTACCCGGAGTGCGCCGCTTGCTACTTCGAATCGCTAGGTTTTGCAGATCATTAGCAAGGCAAGTAACACTTTGATCATACCTCCTACTACCCAGTTTTTATTGCATTAGATCAATCCTCAAACAATGCATGATTAGGATCTAATTAAATTGTGGGTTTTGGGACCTGAAGAGTTGAAGGAGCTGAAGAAGCAACTCGATATTCAAGAGAAAATGGGTCTCATCCGGCCTAGTTCTTCTTCGTGGGGTTGTGGTGTTCTTTTTGTGAAGAAGAAGGATGGAACGGACCGACTTTGTGTTGATTACCGTCCAATGAACAAGAAGACCATCAAGAACAAATACCCACTTCCCAACATCAATGAGCTGTTCGAAAAACTCAAAGGTGCTCGAGTATTCTCCAAGCTTGATCTCTGTATGGGTTATCATCAGATTCGAATCCATGAGCAAGATATTCCCAAGACGGCTTTCAGGACAAGTTTTGGTTCATATGAATACACTATCATGTCTTTTGGCCTCGTTAACGCTCCTCCGACGTCCTCTCGCATGATGAACTTCATCTTCAACGCCTACACCAATGACTTTGTTTTGGTCTATCTTGACGACATTCTGGTTTTCTCGAAGAACAAGGAAGATCATGCCAAGCACTTGCGTTTGGTTCTTGATAAGCTCAGAGAACATCAGTTCTACGCCAAGTTCTCCAAGTGTGAATTTTGGCTCGATGAGGTTCTTTATCTTGGTCATATCATCTCTGCCAAGGGCATTGCCGTGAATCCTGAGAAGGTGTCTGCAATTGTGAATTGGGAACCTCCTCAGAACATGAAGCAGCTCCATAGCTTTCTCGGTCTCGCAAGCTATTGCCGAAGATTCGTTGAAAACTTTTCTAAGATCGTGAAGCCTCTCTCTAATCTTCTTCAGAAGCACGTCAAGTACGTTTGGTCTCCAGAGTGTGATATTGCTTTCAACACTTTGAAAGAGAAATTGATCACTGCTCCAGTTCTGACTCCGCCTGATTAATCTAAACCGTACAAGGTCTTTTGTGATGCCTCTCTCCAAGGTCTTGGCGCAGTATTGATGCAAGAGAAGAAAGTTGTTGCTTATACATCTCGCCAGTTGAAGCCTAATGAGAAGAACTACCCCACTAATGATCTCGAGTTGGCGGCAGTTGTGCATGCTCTTTTGACTTGGAGACATCTTCTATTGGGAAGAAAAGTGGACATTTTCACTAATCACAAGAGTCTCAAGTACATCTTCACTCAGCCTATCTCAACCTCAGGCAAACTCGATGGGTCAAAATGATTCAAGAGTATAATCCGAGTATTGAGTATACTCCAGGCAAGGCCAATGTGATTGCTGACGCATTGAGCAGGAAAGCTTACTGCAACAGTCTGATTCTCAAGCCTTATCAACCCGAGCTTTGTGAAGTTTTCCGCAAACTTAATCTGCAAGTTGTTCCTCAAGGTTTCCTCGCCAACCTTCAAGTCTCTCCTACCTTGGAAGACCAGATTCGCCAAGCTCAGCTTCTTGATGCTATGGTGAAAAAGGTGAAGATTGGGATTGCCAAGAGTCAACCCAAGTACAAGTGCTACCGCCTTGATGACAAGGACACTCTTTTCTTCGAGGATCGTATTGTGGTACCCAAAGGTGACCTCCGTAAAGTGATCATGAACGAGGCTCACAATTCTCTCCTCTCCATCCACCCTGGGAGCACGAAGATGTATCAGGACCTCAAGCAAGCTTATTGGTGGACTCGAATGAAGCGAGAAATTGCTCAATTAGTGAATGAATGTGATGTCTGCAGAAGAGTGAAGGCATAACACCAAAGGCCAGCAGGTCTCCTCCAACCTCTTGCCATTCCAGAATGGAAGTTTGACCACATTGAAATGGACTTGTGACTGGGTTTCCAAAGTCCAAGCGTGGCAATGATGCTATATTCGTTGTCATCGATAAACCCACCAATGTGGCCCACTTTCTGCCTATCAAAGAGTCGATCACTATAGCTCAGTTGGCGGAACTCTATACCTCTCGTACTGTCTCTCTGCACGGTATTCCTCAAGTGATCTCTTCAGACCGTGGCAGCATCTTTACATCAAAGTTTTGGGATTCTTTTCAGAAGGCCATGGGCACCAACATCCGCTTCAGCACACCTTTCCATCCTCAAACTAGCGGTCAAGTCGAGCGTGTCAACCATATTCTTGAAGATATGCTTAGGGCTTGCATGATCTCCTTCGGCATGAAGTGGGAGGATTGTCTTCCTTATGCTGAATTCTCCTACAACAACAGTTTTCAAGCAAGTTCGGGCAAAGCCCAATTTGAAATTCTGTATGGCAGGAAGTGTCGTACCCCTCTCAACTGGTCCGAAACCGGTGAAAGTCAGCTTTTGGGTAATGACTTAATCACAGAGGTAGAGGAAATGTGCAAAGTCATTCGTGATAACCTCAAAGCAGCCCAATCCCGCCAGAAGAGCTACTATGATAGTAAGCACCGTGATTTCGCTTTCGAGATCGGAAATCATGTTTACCTCCGCATCTCTCCTATGAAAGGTACTCGTCGCTTCGGTATCAAAGGGAAGCTTGCCCCCAGATACGTGGGACCTTTCAAGATTGTCAGCAAGAGAGGCGACCTCGCCTATCAACTCGAGCTTCCTTCAAACTTTGCAAATGTTCATGACGTGTTCCATGTCTCTCAGCTTCGAAAGTGCTTCAAGACTCCTGACCGCACCGTCAACTTCGAGGACATTGAGCTCCAAGAAGATCTCTCTTATCATGAGTATCCAGTTGCTATTCTCGAAGAGACTGAACGCAAGACTCGCAACAAGTCAATCAAATTTCTCAAAGTCAAGTGGTCACACCATTTCGACCGTGAAGCTACCTGGGAACGAGATATCACCTCCATTCTGAGTACCCGGTGTTCTTTCAGTCCTAGATCTCGGAACGAGATCCTTTCGTAGTGGTGGAGTGTTGTAACACCCCGGATGTAACTTTCCCAATTTGTACTCCAACTCTTGCCGTTTCCGGCATTAAGTTAATTTATTTCCTCGGGTTCGGTTTCTTTGTCTCCGTGTGTTGTTGTCGTTGTCATGCATCTCTTATCATGTCATCATGTGCATTGCATTTGCATACGTGTTCGTCTCTTGCATTCGAGCATTTTCCCCGTTGTCCGTTTTGCATTCCGGCGCTTCGTTCTCCTCCAGTGGTCATTTCTAGCTTTCTTTCGTGTGTGGGGATTAAACATTTCCGGATTGGACCGAGACTTGCCACGTGGCCTTGGTTTACTACTGGTAGACCGCCTGTCAAGTTTCGTACCATTTGGACTTCGTTTGATACTCCAACGGTTAACCGAGGGACCAAAAAGGCCTCGTGTGTGTTGCATCCCAACACCCCTCCAATTTGGCCCAAAACCCACCTAACTCTGCTCCATCATCTAGAGTGTTTGATCATGATCGCGTGGCCGAAAACCGCACCTCATTTGGACTCTCCTAGCTCCCTCTATGCCTATTTAAAGGCCCCCCTGATTTTCGGATCTCCTCCTACCTCCGAAACCCTAAAAATCCACCTCGCGCACCGGACATGTCCGTTTCTCGCCGGACAAGTGCCGCCGCCGCCCACAGCCACTGAGGGGCCGCCACGTGGCCTCACCGCTGCCTCCCACCACGCGGCCCGGGAGGCCCATGGAGGGCCCGCGCGGCCCGGGAGGCCCAGGGAGGGCCCCCGCGGCCCGAAGCCGCCGCCGCCGCCCGGCTCCCTCTCCCGCCTGCCTACGCCGCCTCCCGCCTGCCCGCGCCGCTCCCCGGCCGCCCCGCCGCCGCGCGCCATCTCCGGTGGCCCCGCGCCACCCTGCACCATCATCGGCGGCAGCCGCTCGCTCGTACCGCGCCGCGCCGCGCCGCCGCCGCCGCCTCGCCGCGCGCCGCCGCCCGGCCCGGATCCGGTGAGATCCGGCCGCCTCCTCCCCTCGCCAAGATCCGGCCGCCACCGCGCCATTTCCGGCCAACTACAGTGCTCCCTCCGGCGAACTTCAAAATCCGTGCAAACCGTAGATCGGAGGTCGAAAATCTACTAAGTCCCTGATATTTTCAGTCCATATGCCCCTGTTCGTGGCTCCGTAACTTTGCATCCGTAGCTCCGATTGGTGGATATAGCATATCAAAATGTTCACCTCTGAGAGTACATCATTTCATTCCATTGCATCATTTTTATTTGAGCTCATATTTATGCCCGAAATGCTGTTAGAAGGAGGCTACTTGAGTTAATTGTCAGATCTGCTGCTCCGTTTAGGTTTTTGTCATTTTTGCCATGATTAATGTGTGCATGATATGCCCTGATGCTCTACATGTGTTTTGTTAAGGGTTTTGTCATCTTTCCAGAGGTGCAACCCATGTATTTTTGTGATGTGTGTGGTGTCTTATGCAAGCTTGCAAAGTGGTGCAGTTAGTAATTCTGTTTTCAGGGACTTAGCAATTTCACTAAGTCCTGGAGCTGTTTATCTCATGATGCCATATGTTCATGTTGTTTCCTAGTGATCCGTGCCTCTTTTGAGGATGATCAGTAAGGATGTTTTGTTAATATTGTAGTTATATATCCATCCATGTCTTTGTTTGCAATTATGGAGCACCCTAACTTGAGTCAATCGAGCTCTACTTTTGCTACTTTGTGAATCTGGGCAGATTGTCAACTTGTTTGCAATTTTGCCGATGATGTTGTAGTTGATCCGTGCATGCTATGCTATTGTTCTTGCCATGTATAGCTTGCATTTTGTGCCTTCTTGATGGGTGTATGCTTGTCTTGCCATGACTTGCACCGTAGTGAGTGCATCGAGCTCGTAAACATGCCTACTCGAGTTATATTTCAGCATGTGTCAGTTTTCACTAAGTCTGAAAACTGATTATGTTTTTGCTATGTTCACGTGCTTGCAATTGTATTTTCTAATCCCTTTTGGCTCAAGGTCACTACGAGACTTTTGTTACGCTCTTTGAGTAGCACTATTCCATGCTTTACTTTGCCATGTTCAGATCCTATAGCATGTAGTTTTGTTGCTCCGAAGAGGGCTACCTGATCTGAAATTCCAGACAAGTGTTAATTTCACTAAGTCTGAGATCTGTTTTCCATATGCATTTTTGCCATGCTTGTTTGAACCTGTTAATGGATGAATTGGCCGTAGCTCAGTGCTAGACTTTTGTTAAGCATCTTGTGTGCATCCCTGCCATGTATTTTGTTGTCATGTTTGGGTGCTGTAGCATGTTCATTTCATTGCATTTAGATGCCTACTTGCTGTAAATCGCAGACCGGTGTCATTTTTGTATCGCTTGCCATTTCCAAACCGTAACTCCGATTCCGGCGTTCTTTATATCATTTTCAAACGATTTCATCTCATCTTTCCAGTGGCACACTTGGATTTCCAAGTTGAGGCCAGGTTCATGCATTTCCTGTCATATCTTGCATTTTGCATCCCGCATCGCATCCCGCATAGCATATCATCATTGCATCATATTGCTTGACCCTTGCACGTGGTTGATTGTATCCTTGTTGCTTGTTTGTTTTGTTTGGGTAGAGCCGGGAGACGAGTTCGCTAACGAGGAGCCCGTTGAGTTTGCTTTCGAGGATCCAGTCAACTCTGACAACTGTGTAGGCAAGATGATCATACCCTCGAAATCACTACTACCTTTGCTATGCTAGTTTGCTCGCTCTTTTGCTATGTCAATGCTATGATGCCTACCATTTGCTTTCAAGCCTCCCAAATTGCCATGTTAAACCTCTAACCCACCATGTCCTAGCAAACCGTTGATTGGCTATGTTACCGCTTTGCTCAGCCCCTCTTACAGCGTTGCTAGTTGCAGGTGAAGATTGGAGCCCATTCTCGTTGGAACATTTATTTACTTGTTGGGATATCATTATATTGCTATGTTATCTTAATGCATCTATATACTTGGTAAAGGGTGGAAGGCTCGGCCTCTCGCCTAGTGTTTTGTTCCACTCTTGCCGCCCTAGCTTCCGTCATATCGGTGTTATGTTCCCGGATTTTGCGTTCCTTACGTGGTTGGGTTATAATGGGAACCCCTTAATAGTTCGCCTTGATTAAAGCTTTTCCAGCAATGCCCAACCTTGGTTTTACCATTTGCCACCTAGCCTTTTTCTTTCCCTTGGGTTCTGCAGACTCAAGGGTCATCATTGTTTTAACCCCCCCCCCCCCGGGCCAGTGCTCCTCTGAGTGTTCCAAATAGAGCCACTTGCAGCGCCACCTCGGGGCAACTTGAGGGTTGGTTTTAGTTGTACGTAGTGTTCATCTGAGTGTGCCCTGAGAAAGAGATATGTGCAGCTCCTATCGGGATTTGTCGGCACATTCGGGCGGTGTTGCTGGATTTGTTTTAACCTGTCGAAGTGTCTTGAGTAACCGAGATACCGAGTCTGATCGGAATGTCTTGGGAGGAGGTCTATTCCTTCGTTGACCGTGAGAGCTTGTCATGGGCTAAGTTGGGACTCCCCTGCAAGGATTTGAACTTTTGAAAGCCGTGCCCGCGGTTATGGGCAGATGGGAATTTGTTAATGTCCGGTTGTAGATAACTTGAACCTTAAATTAATTAAAATGAATCAACCGAGTGTGTTTCCGTGATGGCCTCTTCTCGGCGGAGTCCGGGAGGTGGACACGGTGTTGGAGTAATGTTTGCGCAGGTTGTTCTCTAGCTTCTCGCTCGCGCTTTGCCTCCTCTTCTCGCTCTCTTTTGCGAATAAGTTAGCCACCATACTTGCTAGTCGCTTGCTGCAGCTCCACATATTTTTACCCTGCCTTACCTACAAGCTTAAATAGTCTTGATCGCGAGGGTGCGAGACTGCTGAGTCCCTGTGGCTCACAGATTACTATTACACCAGATGCAGGGCCCGATGATTCCGCTCCAGGAGACGCGTATGAGCTCAAGTGGGAGTTCGTCGAAGACTCTCAATGTTACTGTGTTTCCTTTCCCAATGATCAGTAGTGGTGCCCAGTTGGGGGTGATTGGGACCGTGTCGCATGTTGGGTTATCTTTTATTTTGGCGCCGTAGTCGGGCCATGAGTGTTTGGATGATGTAATGTTATTTATGTACTTGATTGACGTGGCGAGTGTAAGCCAACTATGTTATCTCTCCTTTTATTATTATATTACATGGGATGTTTGTGAAGATTGCCTAACTTGCGACATATGCCTTCAATGCGATTATGTCTCTAAGTCGTGCCTCGACACGTGGGAGCTATAGTCGCATCGAGGGTGTTACATCCCCGTAGCTTAATTACCCGCTACGGTAATTGGAGTAGTTGTGGGCCGAATGCTACGAAAATATAATCTAAACCGACCGGAATAAATGCCTACACAAATTAGTCCAAGGTTGGAGTGCCCATCGCAATGTAAATAGCTCCGACTTTGCGAGGGATGGAGAGGTAGTAGCTTCAACGCGTGGAAGATACGGTGTGAGAAAGCGAGGTCAATCAAGAGACATATAGATAGAGAGACAAAGTGAGTGTGGTCCGAGATTCATTGAACAAATATATATGCTCTAGAGAGATATTGTCCAATTGAGCTTTTTGGCAAGGGTGAGGGATGTAAGATAGAGCTTGAGAGATGATCCAGTCACAGACGTGTAGATATATTTTGTGCGTGGGAGGAAGCAAGGTCAACCGATCACATAGGGTCGCCGTGCGATCGAAAGAGTGAGACGGGTTGGAGAGAGTGACCTAGATAGACGATGTGCATGAGAGAGTATACAATGTGAATAGGTCGAATTGGGCTCAACATGGTGATATATCGTTTTTGTCCGAGAAAGAGCGAGGTCAATCGAGACGTACGGAGAGAGAGAGAGAGAGAGAGAGAGAGAGAGAGAGATTGAGTGAGCGTGGCCCACCATGAGGTCGAAAGTGTGGTTGCGGCTTGGATGGACTGACCTAGATAGACAATCTGCGTGAGAGAGTATAGAGTGTGTCGATCGAGGCCCGAACAGGGAGATATATCATTTGTGTGTGAAAGAAAACGAGGTTAAACGAGACTCGGATAAAGAGACTGAGATTGAGCGAGTGTGGCCCGCCGTGTGGAAGAAAGAGTGAGACAGTCTCGAGGGAGTGACCTAGATATACAACGTGCATGCGTGCGCATGCACGAGAGGTTGGGGCTAGATAGGCAATGCATGTATTTAGCGCGAGAGGGTGAGAGGGAGAGGGGGAGAGAGAGAGAGAGCTCGGCATGGGGTACAATGGCGGGTGTGTGAGGTAAATACATTTGGTAACAGAGTGGAAAAAGGGGTTGTGTAGTTGAGAGACTTAGA
>NC_041382.1:223564771-223570677 GCF_002162155.2 Triticum dicoccoides
CATTTGAATGTACATAGTACGAGACTTAATATCGATGTTTCAGTTTGGTGTACATTGTAAGATTTGAACCGAGGACGAGGCATATGGGTAATTATTTCGAATTCGTGCCATACTAAGTTTCGAAAAGTTGACATTGACTCAGTTTGTTGTGCTATTTTGTAGGTCATATGTTTGAATCCATCCAAAAGTTTTCTCACTACCATGGTGTTCATCATATACATATGAATTTGTATTAAAAAAGTAGCATGGATACAGTGAAATGCGAAATCCACGTTAGAATTGGAGATCACTACGTGACACACACTCTAATTCAAATAACTAACTACGTGACACACACTCTAATTCAAATAACTAATTATGTGACACACACTCTAATCCACGTTAGCGTGGGTACCATCTTGATTTTTTCAAATAACTCCTCATTAATTAATTTATAGTACTCCCTCTATTCACTTTTATAAGACCTTGAAGACATTTCAGACGATGTGCAAAACAGTTCATTTCAAGTTGTCTGAAAGGACTTACAAACGTGAACGGGTGGAGTATCTCGTTTCGAATGACTAATTATTGCAATGAAAACACGGGCATGGTAATACATACAGATTCATTTGCAAATGAAAGAAGATTCGTTTGCATTCAAATGTAGGCGCACCAGGCAAACCAGGGTCATGTCGGGGTGGACGCTGCTTCAGTGCCTTAAAGGCAACTGCCTTTGGGTCACTGACATGTGGGCCAGCCACCTGTTGGGCCCATGTCATGGACACAAAGGCAGGTGCCTTAAGGCACCGAAGCATAGTCCTGTCGGGGTGGTCACGTGTGTCGGACGGATGCGTAGCACCCAGCCACCCACCCCCCCTTCCCCCCCCCCCAAAAGGACGACGACAATATAAGTTCGCGCTTCCACGTTTTGGATTGAAATATCTGGCGGCCCCAATTCCAGCCCTGCAAAATCTCTCTTCTCCACCGTCCCCTTCCGCGCCCAGATTGCTCAAATCTCTAATTCGCTGCCAACCCTCGAATCGCCCCTCGTCTTGTCTCTTTCCCCACAGTTCCCCACCTCTGTGCCGGACGACGACGACGAAGACGACGGTCGCGCTTCACCACCGCACCGGAGCTACCTCATCTACGCCCTCGTCCACCGCACCGGGTGGTCCACCGACAACGTCGGCCGCCTCAACTGACGTGCCTCACAGACACCGAGTTCCACCGCATCAGGTGTGCTTCACCGACGCCGTCTCCGAGCTCACCGGGGCTACTTCACCAAGCACATCGTCACACCTCCGCCCCCCGAGGCCGTTGGGGCTTCACCAACGGTCTCGTCCACCGCATCGTAGCGCTCCGCTGCCACTCAAGATCTGCATCCGTGCACGGCCAGCCAATGCCAGTGCATCACCCTCAACGGCTCTGAAGTGACCCGAACTCTAGCTAGGCGAGCATGCCCAAACGCCGGCCCGAACTAGGTATCCACACATCACTCCCTTGTGCACTGTTCCGATGATGTTTGGATATCCTTTCACTGCTCTCTTAGCTTACACGCCTATGCAACTCTGACCTTAACTCTTATTTCTTCTGGAGATATCATCTGAAACAAGCAAATCCATATTTTAGCGAAGCATGACGGCTCTACGGGATCTGGTACACATCCTGCACACACCCGTATAACCTTGTAAGTATCTGTCCTCCGGTACAACATCAAGGTTGATTCCTCTTATTTGATCAACCATTCGCTGTGTCCAAAATGCAGAGGGGGATGCATGGAGCACAAGGCCTGCACATCCAAGCAAGTGGTAACATGGACTTGTACATGGAACATCCCAAGCGCAAGCAGAGCTGCAGTGAGCCTGTACAACGAGCTAGCGTAAGTCCCTGCATTTCATTTAATTTGTACTGGCATTCGTGTATGATTTGTATGCAGTGGCTGATCCACGAATTCAAGTTACCAGGGGCAAACATTTAACTTAAAAAATATGAAGGCACTTGCACTCCAGAAATCAACATAACTTGAGAAATGTGAAGCCACATGCACTTTGAAAACCAGCTAATGATCCAAAGTAGTTCAGATTATAAACACTAAATGATGCAAGCACCAAAAAACACAAAATGCAACATGGTGTACAAGGACTACAAACATGGTCTGTACCTGCTTGAATTATTCGTTCTCTGGCAGAAAATATCGAAGTGTAATTGCACGTATAACCAGTGCGCAAACTGCATATCAATATATCTATCCTGCACAAGTATGCCAATAGTTTCAAACAACAGATTAAAAAGTATTTATGCTATGTTGTCATGATACGGGGACTTTCTGGTAGATGGCCTCGACGTTTCCTCAAGCCATCAATGCCTGCAAATCTCTGTCTCTCTCAACATAGTAGATCATCATTAGACACTAAATCCTTCAATGAGCTTGCAAAATGCTTGCATTAGATCCCTCATTAGACACTATATGTTCATCACCAGGAGCATGTAAAATGTTTGCATCAAATCCTTCATTAGCAGTCTGTTTATTAGACACTTCAGGCTCAAGAACAACATGAGCTTGTATGTTTGCACTGGAAACTTGATTAGATACATCAGATTCAGTCAGTTCAGTATTGATTGGGGGAGTTATAAAATAAGTAGAAATTGGTTTCATTTTCTCATAGATTCCCTACATACAAGCAGTTTTACAACACCGTCAGGTTTAACTATTGGCCAGAAATTGAAGAGTTGAATTAGATATAATCAGGGATGTGATGTACCTGCTCGTTGTGCATGCTACTCTTGCAAGCTGCGGCTGTCCATTTGCGCAAGCTCGATGCCATGCCCGTGCTGCCGCCGCTGCCTCCCACGCAGGCTACACCCAGGGTTGTGTAACGCCCCGAGACCGATGTGCCAGGTGTCTTCCAGTTATTCGTTGTTGTTTCCTTGTCTTTGCTTGCATGTCATGCATCTCATATCATGTCATCATGTGCATTTCATTTGCATACGTGTTTGTCTTATGCATTCGAGCATTTTCCCCGTTGTCCGTTTTGCATTCCGGCGCTCCTATGTCATCCGGTGTCCCTTTGTACCTATTTTCGTGTGCGGGTGTTAAATGTTTTTGGATTGGACCGAGACTTGTCATGTGGCCTTGGTTTACTACCGGTAGACCGCCTGTCAAGTTTCGTGCCATTTGGACTTCGTTTGATACTCCAATGGTTAACCGAGGGACCGGAAAGGCCTCATGTGTGTTGCAGCCCAACACCCCTCCAAAGTGGCCCAAAACCCACCTAAACTTGTTCCATCATCTAGATCGTTCGATCACGATCGCATGGCCACAAACCGCACCTCATTTGGAGCTGCCTAGCTCCCTCTACCTCTACCTCTACCTTTTCATTTTCGGATCTTTTTCCCCGAAACCCTAGTCTCCTTCCTCTCCATCCGCTGGACATGTCCGAAGTCTAGCCGGACACGTCCGCCGCCTCCGCCGACCAACCCGGAGCCGCCACCTGTCCCGCAGGCGCCCACTTCGCCGCCCACTCCGCCGCCGGGCCCGCGCGCCCCCGCGTCCGGCCCTCCCGGCCCAGATCTGTCGCGCCTCCCTGCCTCCTCGCGCCAGGTCGTCGCCCCCGACGCCGGTGCTGCTCGCCTGCACCGGCTCACCGCGCCTCCGCCCATCTCGCCGGCGAGCGCGACACTCTGCCGCCATGTCGCACTTTCCCCAACGCCGCTGACGCCCGAGGCCGCCCCGTCCTCCTCCCGGATCCGGCATCATCTCCAAGTCCGGCGACGTTCCACGACAACTCCGGCAGCTACAGTGACTTCGGCGATCTCCTCGGGCTGCGTGCGATCCAGATCTAGAGTTTTGCCCTCGGTTGACTTTTGCCCCGAAACCCTAGCTTTTATGCATACTTTGGCATGCCATAACTCTGCATCCGTCGCTCCGATTCGTGCGTGTAGCATATCAAAAAGTTCGTCTCGGCGAGTACATCATTTCATCTCATTGCATCATTTTCATTTGAGCTCATCTTGATGCCCGAAATGCTGTTGGAAGAGGGCTATGTGATGATAGTTTCAGATCTGTTTCAGCAAATGCACTTTTGTCATTTTTGCCATGATTAATGTGTGCATGCTATGATCCTGAGCTCTACATATGTTTTGAAGTATGCCATGCCATGTTTACAGGGGTGTATGCCATGTATTTGTGTGATCTTTGTGGTGACTAGCACAAGCATGCAAAGTAGCTTACTCAATGATGCTGATTTCAGGGACTTAGAATTTCACTAAATCCTTGCCCTGTCATTATTTTTATGCCATATGTTCATGTTGTTTCCTAGTGATTCGTGCCTCTTTTGAGCATGATCAGTAAGGATTTTTTGTAGATAATATTGTGCTCTATCCATCCATGTCTTTGTTTGCAATTATGGAGCACCCTAGCTTGAGTCAATCGAGCTCTACTTTTGCTATAAAATGTTCCTGGCAGATTGTTAACATGTTTATCAATTTTGCCGAGCTTGTTGTTGTTGATCCATGCATGCTATGCTGTTGTTCTTGCCATGTCTACTTGTTGGGTGTATGCTTAGATTATCATGCCATGCTTTGTAGTGAGTGCATCGAGCTCGTAAACATGCCTACTCGTTATCTGTTTTGCCATGCTCCAGTTTTTCACTAAGTCTGAATCTGTTTATGTTTTTGCTATGTTCACATGCTTGCAATTGTATTTTTATGATCCCTTTTGGCTCATGGTCACTAAGGGACTTTTGTTGTATGCTTTGAGTAGCTTCATGCCATGCCTTTCTTTGCCATGATATGTTCCTGTAGCTTGTAGTTATCGTGCTCTAAACATTGCTTCCTGATGTTAAATACCTGACATGCTGTTAATTTTACTAAGTCTGAAACCTGTTATCTTTTGCACTTTTGCCATGCTTGTTTGAACCTGTTATTGAGTGAATTAGCCGTAGCTCAGTGTTCATCTTTTCTCAAGCATTATGAGTGGATCCCTTCCATGTATTTTGTTGCCATGTTTGGGTGAAGTAGCTTATTTATCTTGATGCATTTAGATGGCTTCGTGATGTTAATCGCAGACCGGTGCCATATTTGTTTTGCTTGCCATTTCCAAACCGTGCATCTGATTTCGGTGATCTTTATATCGATTTCGACCGAAATCAACTCCCCTTTCCAGTGGCACTCTTGGATTTCCAGTTGAGTCTAGGTTCAATCATTCCTTTCCAAATCATGCATATGCATCACATACCGCATCCCGCATATCATGCCATGTTCATGTGTTGGTTGTTTACTATGTTGTCTTTCCGGTGTTGCTTCTTCGGGTTGGTTCTGATAACGTCGCGTTTGTGAGGACCCATTCGACTACGTCCGTTTGTCTTCTTCATGGACTCTTCTTCTTCCTTGCAGGATTTCAGGAAAGATGACCATACCCTCGAAATCACTTCTATCTTTGCTTGCTAGATGCTCGCTCTTTTGCTATGCCATGCTACGATACCTACCACTTGCTTATCATGTCTACCACATTGCCATGTCAAGCCTCTAACCCACCTTGTCCTAGCAAACCGTTGTTTGGCTATGTTACCGCTTTGCTCAGCCCCTCTTATAGCGTTGTTAGTTCCAGGTGAAGATTGGAGTTTGTTCCATGTTGGAAATGGATATTTTGTTGGGATATCACAATATCTCTTATTTAATTAATGCATCTATATACTTGGTAAAGGGTGGAAGGCTCCTCCTTATGCCTGGTGTTTTGTTCCACTCTTCCTGCCCTAGTTTCCGTCATATCGGTGTTATGTTCCCGGATTTTGCATTCCTTACACGGTTGGGTTATAATGGGAACCCCTTGACAGTTCGCCTTGAATAAAACTCCTCCAGCAAGGCCCAACTTTGGTTTTACCATTTGCCTCACCACCACCTACTTTTCCCTTGGGAGCCGCTCTCTC
>NC_041382.1:223570792-223582749 GCF_002162155.2 Triticum dicoccoides
TTGTCTAAGTGTTGGTCCGAACCGGGCAGCCTGCGGGGCCACCTCGGGGAAACTCGAGGGCTGGTTTTACTCGTAGCTTGACCTATCTGAGTGTGCCCTGAGAACGAGATATGTGCAGCTCCTATCGGGATTTGTCGGCACATTCGGGCGGCTTTGCTGGACTTGTTTTACCATTGTCGAGGATGTCTTGTAACCGGGATGCTGAGTCTGATCGGATTGTCTTGGGAGAAGGAATATCCTTTGTTGACCGTGAGAGCTTGTGATGGGCTAAGTTGGGACACCCATGTAGGGATTTGAACTTTCGAAAGCCGTGCCCGCGGTTATGGGCAGATGGGAATTTGTTAATGTCTGGTTGTAGAAAACCTAAAGTTTATCTTAATTAAAATGCATCAATCGCGTGTGTAACCGTGATGGTCTTTTCTCGGCGGAGTCCGGGAAGTGAACACGGTGTTGGAGTTATGCCTGACGTAGGTTGCTCTAGGATCACTTCTTGATCATAGATTCTCGACCGTGATTTTGCCTTCTCTTCTCGCTCCCATTTGCGTATGTTAGCCACCAATATGCTAGTCGCTTGCTGCAGCTCCACCTCATACCTTTTACCCTTCCTATAAGCTTAAATAGTCTTGATCACGAGGGTGCCAGATTGCTGAGTCCCCGTGACTCACATTTACTTCCAAAACCAGTTTTCAGGTGCCGATGATACCGTGCAGGTGACGCAACCAAGCTCAAGGAGGAGCTAGTCGAAGACCTTATTCGTTTTGTTGTTCCGTTTTCCAGTTGATCAGTAGTGGAGCCTAGTTGGGACGATCGGGGATCTGTGTAGCATTTGGGGTAGTCTTCTTTTATTTTGGTTTCGTAGCCGGACCTTGATTGTATCTGGTTGATGTAATGCTTTATTCATATATACTGTGAAGTGGCGATTGTAAGCCAACTATGTATCTCTTTCCCCTATGTACTACATGGGTTGTGTGAAGATTACCTCACTTGCGACATTGCTTTCAATGCGGTTATGCCTCTAAGTCGTGCTTCGACACATGGGAGATATAGCCGCATCGAGGGCGTTACAGGTTGGATCTTCATCTTCTTGTCCTTCCGTTCGCTTGAAGCCCGGTGACCGCCCTCCAACGAGGGCGTGAGGAAGTGTTGTATCAGTCTGCCAGCGGCGGCTAGGTTAGGAGCGAACCAGACTGGAGGCTGGAGCGAATGAATTGGGATTTTTTTCTGCTGTCGATCGATATGGGAGGCGCTCGTTTGGGCCGCGAGCCTGCTATAGGGTCTGCCTTGCACTTATGTTATTGGCACATCCAAATTGAAACATTTTTCTTCATTTTTTACATTGCCTGCTCGTGCGTTGGGACGAACAAAACTAGCATGGGCCAACCTGGATGACTCAAACTAGGTGCACACTTTCCAGCCACCTGAGGCGACCGCCCATACCAGCCCCTATGGTGGCATCGCCCCTTTTTGCGTGTATGATTGGATAGTGAAAAATATTCCAGTGGCGCTTTTGATTTACCCACATAATGGTTGAATTGCTTGTTTCTATGAACTGAGTTCGCCAATAATGTGAAGGATGCCAGTCTTTTCATCCTATTGTAGATTGCTTATATCTTGATATGCCAAAAGTAATCGCATGAAATATACAGTAAAAGCCAGTGTGATGTGTTTGGCTACAACTAGTCTGACTACACGTCCTCATATAACATATCAAGGACGCACCATCTTACCAGATTAACCATTCGACTTACTCATGCAGTGTGGGAAGAAAGAAGTATTGGGACTGCGTATCCAAGCAATTGATGCCATGGACTCCTTCGTACAACCATGTAAGTGAAAAAGAAGTTGCAGTGTGCCTGTACAAAGAACTAGCGTAAGTTCAGTTACCTGCTTCTCGGAATTTTAGTTAGCCACTTATTGCAAAATTGTTCAATTACGTTGCTTGGCTTAATTTAGTTTGCTACTGATTACATAATGGCACAGCCTGTCAATCATATTGTAGACTGCACCTATCTATGTGTTTGATACTTACTGTTAAGAATTACCAGTTTTCCTTAACTTAAATATCTAGTTGTTTGTTTAACTGCTTTGCTGCTGCAACAGCGGGTTACAATGATGCTAATAACTACTTTTCAGCATCCAATTGAAATTCTTTAATTCCTTGTTTGTTTAACTAGTTTGTTGTTATAACTCCCAGTTGAGATGTTTTGCTAACTTCAACTTTTCTGAATCCAATCGGAACTTTAATGGCAAAACATGTTAGCCCAAGATCAAAGAGCGAGGTCCCCATGGACGTTGCATCATCCCACAGCAGTGGCACCGGCCCAATCGTGCATTATGAATTGCCAACTGCTGATGCTCTAGAGGCTAAACTAGTGGTAGAAAGAGATTCTGCTTCTGCACTTAGAGATGAAGTTGACATGTTGAGGAAGCAAACAGCACAATCACAAGCAGTACTCAAGACAACCATTAAATATTTGGTGGATTTCAAAACGAAGCAAGCTGAGACTGACCAGATTGTTAAGGTCCTGAAGGAAAAAAGGAAATTAAATTCCTACTTGGTAAATCATAGGTGAAATGTTCTTTCCATAGTTGAATAACCTTTGTGTTGTCTGTTCATGTAGTCAATCAAACCATTTGTTTTAGAGATCATGTAATAATTGTTTTTTTTGTAATTTTATTTGAGCACAAGTCTGTATTAATTGATAAGACTCAGAGACATTTCATTTGGATTGCTGTGCCAGACCTACAAATATGCCAATTGGGCTGAATGTGCATTCAGCAATAGTAGTATAGATGGACCATAAGTGGCACGCATCGAAAAGGGCCAAGATGCTGGCTAAAAAAAGGATGCTGTTGTAGCCAAGAAAAGTACAGTGGCCTGGCTTATGTATGTTAGTTGATATTATTGATCCATATACTCTATAAGTGTTTATATGTTTGTTAGTTCCGTACATTCTTGGTTGATTGACTCGGTATTTGAATCTTGCTACATCGCTTGTGTACATATCTAAATGGGAGTACACATTATGCTGCGTGTGACATTTGAGTTGGACATGAAGTGTTCCAAATATTCGAATTCACCTTAAACTAGATTCTAGTTTCTGAATTTGAGTACAGGCATTTGTAAACCATATTCATATATGACAGTGGAATACATTTTTGTCGTCCTTTTGAAGATATATAAAAACACATAGAATGATTTATAAAGATTCATATAGGAATACAAAATGGATTCGAATTTAGTTGCCAGGGTAAACGTGGATGCTTATTGTCCCAAAATTTGAAAGAAATAGCAAAATGTCCACTCCCACATCGGCTGCCCGAAGCCAAGTGTTTGGGAGATGGAAATAATTGTCTACCCATTACACGGACAATCCATCGGCACGATTTCCACTGCTCTAAATAGGGGTAGGTTAGTAACTTCAATTAGACGTGACACGACCGCCTCTGAGCCCATTCTGACACGGTGGGCGTCAAACATGGGCGGCAAAACTCATTTGATTCAAGCTCGTCCGGAAGACCTCTGTTTCTCCCTCCATTCCCCATTCATGCACGGTGGGCAGCAAAACACCCTCTCCTCGTCTGAAATAGATGTAGGCTAATATTTTAAATACGGGCAGATGTGTAACTTCCATCAGACGTGACACAACCGCACTACCTGTCAGCCCCGTTCATACACCGTGGGCGCCAATCGTGGGCGGCAAAACACCCTCTCCTCGCCCAAAATAGTTACCGGCAAATATTTGGGAGATGCGAGATTACTGTCCTATCCCCAACCGATGAGAAGTCCAAATTTGAAACGGGGGATAAGTTCGTAACTTTCCCATATTTCAGACAGGCGCGTCCCAAAAACATGGTTCCCTGTACCTCTCCCTCCATTTTCCTATTCATACACCGTCCGCGCTAGAACACCCCATTCCCACACCAGCCTTCGTCCGCCACCCCATCCATCGCCACCGTCCTCCACCACATCCATCGCCATCGTCCTCCACCATGCCGGAGCGCCTACCAAGACCGCGTCATCCACTGCTAGAGATGGACGTTTCTCATCCACGGCGACGGACCAATAGCCCTGCATCACGTCCTCTCGCTTCATCGACGCCGTCGTCCTCTTTGCGGGGGCCGCTCACACGACCTTCTCTTCCACCGCAACGGGACTTATCCCTCGATGCACCCATCTACCGTCACAGATCTGCTTCAACGCCATCGACAGCCATCGCACCCCCGATGCCTACACGGCGTCGCAAGAGAGGTGGTACTTCATATCTCCTCAACTTTTTGATCTCAACCAGAAAATAGGTCTTAACTTGGTTACTCTACTTTCTTTTCAGCTCTTAGAATTTAGTTCTTAGTTCGAAGCAAACAATGGATGCTAAATATCATTTCTCTGGTTTGCATCTTCGAATCTGCCATGGCGCAGCCATAATACGGTTTAATTGATCATGCTTAGGGTTTAATTGATCATGTTGGTTCCGTGGTGGTTTCTTTAATACAAATCAGAGGGGAAACCCTCTTTTGCTAAAAAAATATATGCTTAGAGTTCCCCCTTTTATAATCACTATACGATCAGAATACATTCTCCGTGTCATAATAACACTGCTCCACCCATCAAGCTAAACAAGCTTAGTTGTTCAAATACGAATGTGATATTATTAAAATAGAGTTGTTTAATTGGTCAGCTAAATGTTCCTAAATGCATGTTCGCCGGTCGGGTGTGTATCTCCGTGTGTGGTTTGGTCAGCACGATTGGGGAGGTGAACTTTGCATATGCAGGGGTTTATAGGGAGATACTCTCCGAGTTGAAACCGCAATGCATTCCATAGATAATCTGACTACTTTTTATGTTTTCATGAATCTCAGATTCTGAACAGCATCATAATGATTATGAGCTTGCGTGCATGAAAAGAATAAAGCAGAACAATGCCATGGCTGTCAAACTTGGCATTAAGGGACTGAAATCAAGTCTGTGCAAACACTCTCCACCTACAGATTCATGCTCAGAATATGGTCCTAACAGTGATTCTGAGCTAGAGGGAGACCAAAGTCAATGTAGATCCCTAGTGGAGGAGTCAGAGGAAGATGCCCTATCTTATTCACCCATCAAGGTACTTGCTCTAACTTTCCAAGGTTACATTGCTCGCACATATCTTGCAACTGATGCTTTGCATTGCTTCTACTCTGTTGAACTGCCATTAGCTTAGTTTACACATCGTGTATGTGAATACGCCCTGCCTATCCATTTTCAGTACATATTCCATCTGTCATCATACCATATTTATGCATTCAAATGTTGTTCTTGTGTATCAGACGTTCAAAAGGAAGAGGGTGATTGTTGATCGCGGAGGAGCACAAGCAAAGTATTTGTAAAAGGTAGTGGCACCTGATAAATCAAATAGCCCATTAGGTGTAGTTGCAATATCACCTGACCCACAAAATACCCCAACTCTAGCAGACTCTAGCCCTACTACACTGGTCATTTCTGATGCCCCAACTCAGCAGACCCCAACTACAGCAAACAGTATGATTATGCCAATTGACATAGCACCAGCTGTACGACGCAAAACCCCCATTCCAGCAAAGAGTACACCAAATCCAGTTGCCAAATCCCTTTTAGAACCAGAGAGAGCCCCAATTGCAGCAAATAGGACCCCTGTTCCATTTCTTCCCAGTTTAGAAGACGAAGCTTATGTTGTTGTCAGGAACTTTGTGCGCATCTTTCCTTCATGGAAATATTATACCGCAGACACAGAACAATTTCCAGTCTTCCTCCGCAACTTACGCGTAAGTAATGTACTAATGTTATTCATGGTCGTTACTGCATATGTTTCTGCTGACAGAAGACACAAGATTTCATTCTTTTAAATAGGCGAGGCACAAACTGGATTGTGATGACGAGCAAGGGTTGGTTGTACTTTTCAAGCACTCGTTGATGAAGTATCGTTCCTACCTGAGGCAAGCGCTCTTTGATGGAAAGCCTCTGAACAAAATTTCTGTAAAGTCTCCGGTGCTACATTTATCCGACGGTGACTGGAATAATCTTGTTACACATTGGTCTCGGCTGCAGCGTAAGGTACTGTCTATGATATCACATCACAATTTGAACTACATTTTTGCATTTGCCTTAGTGTCTCACTTGTACAAAAACTGTTAGCAGAAGAACATTCGTTCTCAAGGGACCACAGAATCTCGCAACTATACTGCACACTGCATTGCTCTTGTGAGTACCTCTTGCCCTATATGACCATACTTACTTTCGTAGTTGTTTGATTATGTAGCATCACTGCACATGTTAGCCTCGTAATTGTCCATTTGGTGGACATTATAAGATCTGTATGGACTCTTACATAAATTTAGAATCAACCCAATGCTTTTGAAGAGGTTTAGCTCTGCAGTCCTCTTGTAAGGACTGAACGTGGTCTATCATTGTACTTACATTAACAGCTACTCCCTCCGTCCCATAATATAAGAACATTTTGTACAGTACACCAGTGTTCAAAACACTCTTGTATTATGGGAAGAGGGATTGGTTCATTTTGTAGCATTCTGCATCTTATCTCCCTCGCCCACCATTTACTAAAAAAGATCTGATATATATTTAATCTTACCAATAAGTAGAATACACAGACAATGCCAGTGTAGAAGTGTAGCCCATTGCTCTTGTCAGTACATTTTGTCCTGTAACGCTTGTACTTCCAGGGATTGGTAGTTGATTATGTAGCATCAATCTGCATCTTATCTTCATTATCCTCTATCCCTTCCAGTATTATCATATCTATAATTACTCTCTACAAAATGTAGAGTACAGGCAATGCTTATGAAGAAGATTTTGTGCTGAAATTCTTGAGTTATCCTTCCCTTGCCATGGAGAAGGGCATTATAAAGCCGGTGTTAACTATTAATGTAAGTCAGTCCTTCTAAAGCCTTTATCCTCAACTGCTGTTTAATTTGCTTATACTCCCTATCGTTTACTGCTGTTTAGTTTGTTGTTTCTACCAAAATGCATGTTCGTAAGAACCGTAAGTTCTAAGTTTTACTTTTAAAACCAAATTCCTTATTCATACCATGCACATTACTTAATACTCCCTATATGTATGCTTGTTTTTGTGGATCTATAATCAAGTGTGTGGTGAAGCAGCCCACGTTTGCACCTTGTCATCTCCTGTTTTATCTTACTGATGTGGCTGATGATATGAACAACATGCCATGCACATTATCCAAAATAGATATAATGATTTTATTTGCCCTTCATCTATGCTTGTTACGTTGACATGGTAATCCAGTAGTGTGGTGAAGCTCCCCGCATTATGAACAATGCCAAATTATGCTATTTATATTTTGAACATACTCTTTATTTTCTAATTTGAAATTGGATAGAATTGACAGAACAGTTATCATCTTTGTTTATACACGTGTAAAACCTGTCATCTCTCTGCTTTGTTTCAAGGTGATATGCCTGATGGCATGCACAAGTCTGCTGAAGGCTGTGAGACAAACCCAACATATATTGCAGCAAAGAAGGCAAAACATCTTGAAGATAGCGAGACAACCCCAAAGTCTTGTCTTGATGCAGTGTTCAAGTTACTTGAGACTAACAGCCAGACAAGCTCACAGAATTCGTTGTCTGAATCAGTCCAACTTCTTCAGTCCCAAGTTCCAGCAGAAAGGCATTCTGCAACTCAACATCGACTTGAAGTCCTATCTCTAAGAAAGATTGTGGAGAACACCAATGAGAACCTCATCGCTAAACAGCTACACCTGGAAGCTATGACCGACATGCTAGGCCGGTCTCACAACCTTGCTCAGCAGCTTGCGTAGTAGTTCCCCCACAAGGCTAACCTTTCTTGAACTGTCTTGGAAGTGACCTCAGTTTAGTATTATTTTGTTATGCTACAATGGTGCCCAGTTTTTGTAATTTTCTTCTTCGTTGCGCTTTATGATCACTGGTGGCGAACTTTGATGCCCAGTGGATGTAATATACCTTAAATCCTTTATTGTGTAGTGTAGGTTTACTCTTAGTTACTATGTCATAATTTCTTTATTGTATAGAGTAGGTTTGTTCTTATTTCCTACTAGTTACGCAGCAGCCCGAAATGAACCCCGGCCCATGATTGTGTGAATCAAATCACGGGCTTTTAACAGGCCAAAATTGTCTGGGTCCTTGTTTGGCCCAATCAGATATCGGCTGCGAGCAGGCCGGATGCAAACTGGGCCGTAGTTAGGCCCAACTATATGACGGGCTTTTAATAGGTCGAAATTAATATAGGGCTGAAATGTCAAACGGGCCCTTAACAGGCCAAAACTAATATCAGGCCAAATTACTAAGTGGGCCTTTAGCAAGTGGGCCCAAAAGCATAGTGTCCAGTTGACGGGCCGAATCTGATATGGGCCATAATTGAGCCCAAAGCCTCATAAAGGGCCGGACCTGATCTGGGCCGTAATTTGGCCCAGAACGTGGTAGGCTTTTAACGGGCCGGATCTCATATGGGCCACTATTAGGCCCGGAGCGTGGCAGGCCATTAATGGACCAGATCAAATATGGGCCGGCGTTTGGCCCAAAACATGGCAGCCAGTTAATGGGCCGGCCTACTAGGGTCCTCAAAATCTTGTGGGCCTATAGCTGGGCCGGCTCATTAATGTCGACGAAATCTCGTGGGCCTTTAGCTGGGCCGACCCATTATGACCCACAAGAATCTTGTGGGTCTTTACCTGGGCCGGCCCATTATGGCACAAAAAAATCTCGTGGGCCTTTACCTGGGTCGGCCCATTATGGCCTGCAAAATCTTGTGGGCCTTTAGCTGGGCCAGCCCATTATGGTCCGCAAAATCTCGTGGGCCTTTAGTTGGGCCGGCCCATTATGGTCCGCAAAATCTTGTGGGCCTCTAGTTGGGCCGGCCCATTTAAACTTGTTGGGACGTGCCACGTGTCGACGTATCATAGGCGCCTTCTGTCGAGTGAGTGGATGACATCTGTCCCGATGATGAGCCGACACGTGTTTCCTCTAGCCAATGATGATTTTACACATGGAAAATCCCCATTGGTCGGGGTTGTTAACGGGTTATCGGATCCAAAACCCAACCCGATAGCTTAACGGCGTTCCGTTACGGTGGATGCCACGTGTCGGTCACCCTTGACGAAAGCACTTCTGTGATGCGCGATTTATCGTCATGGAAGTGGACACTTCCGTGATGATAATTTTGGTAATGTCATGGAACACTTCTATGACGGCACAGGTATGACTATCTTGATTATGTCATAAATTTGTCATGGATGTACATGCATGACAAAAAAGCGACCTACTGTGACAAACATGTATCATCACGGAAGTGTATTTTTTTGTAGTGTATATTGTATGTTCAAAAATGAAATGAACATTGAATACCCTTTATATATGATTTGCGGATGCTATGATCACCGGTTCAAAATTTAGAATCCGCCTTCGGTATCACGTGCCCCACTTGTTCCCTCTCGATTTCATCTCGGGGTCCGGAGATCTATTGAAAGAGGACTAAGGTGGGTACATGCGAATGATACTCGGCGGAATGTTCAAATGAGGAATGCGGGAGGATGGACTCGACTGGAGGGCGACATGATCGATGGAGAAGAGGGTTGGAGAGGAATGAGAAATAAGCAAACGCCACATGATTATACTTGAACGGCTCAAATAAACAATAAGTTGTCTCGCTTGGCCTACATAGTGAAAGGCCTAATGCGCAACGCGGAGCACTGACGCTGGAATATGGCCGGGAAAACAGGGAAACAGACATGTGGGGCACACCCATCGGGACGACGTAGCGCAGACTAGTCCAATGGAGGAGCTGACCCATGACCTCCTCGCCATCGACAACCGTTCATGTGGGTCGTTGGGGCCAACAACGGGGCGCAGCTCTAGCACCGCCTCTGGACACGGCGACCGCGGTGAGCGACACGCTCATATCGTCGCTAGACACGATCGGTTTCAGTTTGCCGAGGGTGGCATTAGTGCTGTGGCACGACCGACGGTATGTTTGGTTTGTGCCCAAGGTTGCCCCATCAAAGCATTAGGTAGCCAAAATTTTGGTTGAGGTATTGGTTGCCCATGATTTGGCCGACATTGGCAAGAAAAATGAACTTGAGTTGGCTAGAGTTCATTGGCATGCCAAAGAAATGGCAACCATCCAAACAAAGACCAATCTTTGGGTCATGACCAAAATTTTGGTTGAGGTATTGGTTGCCCATGATTTGGCCGACATTGGCAAGAAAAATGAACTAGAGTTGGCTAGAGTTCATTGGCATGCCAAAAAATGGCAACCATCCAAACAAAGACCAATCTTTTGGTCATGACCAAAATTTTGGCAAGGTGCACTTTGGCCACAATCCAAACACACCCCAACACCCGACTCATCGAGGATGCACGGGGCGCTGCGACGCGTCCGCGGAGTGGTGTAGCGCGGCCAACTGCATCCTCTGGACCTGAGACCATGCCGGGTCGTCTTGCTTTTTCAATGACATGCAGGGATCACATGTGAGCAAACGGCATCTCCGATGTTGCCACGACCATAGCTGACTACCCTGGCACACCAAAACCCTCGTCCCTCGCGCCGTCGCGCGGTGCGTTCCCAGCCGCCGCCAGCTGCCCGCATTCATGCCGTCCATTCGTATGCCGTCATTAAGAGGCTCGGTGCCCACGGAACCAACTCCGGTGACTTAATGACGCACCCGGATGCTTGGCCTCACCGGAATGCACTACTTAAAGCGGCAACACCCAGCTAACCTCCACACCATAGCGCATCGTCCTCCTACCTGGAACCACATCCGCCATGACCGCAAGCGCGAACGCTCTGCGGGAGAGCTTGTCTTCGGGGATGGATCTCGAGGTCGCCGCCCTCGCTCAAGTCGCCGCACAAGCGGTGGCCACGCTGGCGGCCGACGACGGGAGCACCGTTAGCCACGCGTCCTACTTGCCGCCGTCCAACGTCCGGCACCGCCGAGGTCGGGGACTCCTCTGACGATGAGTAGGGCATGGGAGGCGGCAGGGCATGGTGTGCCAACTGGCCGGTCCGTCTCCCGTGTTCTACTTTTCCTCGCCGGAGACCGCACCTTCACTTCACGGGTCTTGAACCCCGCCCCCGTACATGGAGATCACAGATGGAGGACGTCGGTCGTCGCCATAGAATAGGTTTAGGGTCAGGTTTCTTTTATTTTTTTATCCTATAAAAGTTTGAAATGTAATGAAAATCTGCCGTGTTTGCATTAATCTCGATCGGTGTATATGAACTTTCACAATAATATACATATTGTAGGAGTACTAGCAAGATGCCCGTGTGTTGCACGGAAGATCAAGATCTTGTGGGAGAAAAGGATGAACGAGGGAAAGCCTTATCTGCAAATGTGGAGAGGAGTGCGGGTAAATTGTCATAGTTTCCTTCCTATCTGTTAGATATAGATTGGATGGCCTATATCGCAGGATCGGACACATCTTTCTACATCTACGGGAACCTACGAAAGGGTTAACGTAAATTGCCTCTCTCTCTCCTCCCTGATTTTCATGGTGGTGGGCCCCTCCCTCCACCCAATCTACAATCAACAGCTCACACGTTTCACACTATGTTAATTACGTAACTGGGATTACGTAGGTGTAGCATTACTCGTCCTAAAAAACCCAACTAAGCCAACCTCCCAGCATATCGCGCGGGAAAAGACCCTGCCGCGCCGTTTTAGTCGGGATTACCGGATTACTAGTAGTAGTATCGATGGATCGCGCGAAGCAACAGATTTTTTTGAGGGGGCGAAGCACCTAGTTTAAAAGGAAAAAATGCGGTACACTCACAGCACTCCTGACGCGGTCGCCTTGCACCCCACACACGTTCGGTCCTGCACACGGCTCACGCAAACGGAATGCGCTTCGGCTTGCCTCTTCACTGACAGTGGGACTGCACTTGGAGAAACCGACCATGCGCCAAACTCCCCCCGCCCACCGT